>NC_044059.1:27583476-27593476 GCF_902167405.1 Gadus morhua | reverse complement strand
TTTGGTCAACCCTGTTTATTTTTAAAAGTGCTTTATAAAAATAGCTTGACTGGAGGTAGTTGAATAAAAGAAGAAATCTTCATTTTTGGTGTTGTTCACCTTGCTGTGGCCATCTCTGTGAACAGGGTTCAATTGTTCCCTGTTCAGTTCCCCCGTCACATATGTGGACCATATGGAGCAGCTTAACATGAGTAGCTTTCGTTAATTATCGCGCTGGCCTCCGTACTTACACATCAACTCTGGCTGCTCCTCATCGCCCCCTTAGTGCTTAGTTTGTTCATGTAAACACTGTTTCACTGCGAGAGAGAAAATAAAAAATGCTCAGGCTCTCTCCTACCTTCCACGGAAAAGTTTTGCAATTGCATTACCTGATAGAGAACGCAATTAAACCCATCCTAGTGGAAAACAAAAAAAAACAAGAACGAGCGGTGTGTCGTCTGACGAACGCATCCACCGAAAGTAATACAAGTGAGAAAAGAATGAATTGCTCGTCCAGACAGCAGAGGAAGAGTGTAACGAGACGCCACAATAGGGAGGACGCAGAACGCCGTTTGCATATCCGAACGGCTGCGTTTCAGGCTGGTTTGAACGCTGAGGAGGGACAACGCCGTGGTGCTTCTGACGGACTGGTCGGCTGCCAACGCCGCGTCCTTGTGTGTTGTGAAATTGCATCAGCCGATGTTTTACCTTGTCTTCGCCGCCGCCGTTTTACGTCGGCGCGGAGACACGCTAAACGGCGAGCGTATTTATGTTTGTGTTTGACGGGCGAGGGCATCGGTGATCAGACGCGAGGGGGGGGGGGGGGGGGCTGGCAGCCGTTTTGCATGTTAACCATCACAACAACAACAACGACGAGGACGACAACGACGACAAAGGCATTAACAACAACAACCTTCCCGAAAAAGTGAACAGAGCACATAAACAATTTGATCCTGTGCCAAATTGAATCCAGAGCGCTGGGGAAAACAGAGAGGGAAAAAACGCGAGTGTGTGTGTGTGTGTGTGTGTTTATGAGAGAGACATTCAGACGTACTGTATTCCGTGTGTAGAGAAGGGGGATAGAGACGGCAGCACTAGTCAGCTTGGCTGGGTTTGCGGTGGGGGGGGGGTGATTGGATGGCGCTCCGAGGCGCTGCCTCCCAGTGTGTACACACGGACCCCGGGAGCAGCCTCCAGCCCCCAGCCTCCTCCCCAGCTGCTGCTGCTGCTGCCACCACGACCTGGTCATTTACATATAAATGAAAGTTGCCGATCACACGCCGGTGACCCCATTTATTACCCGTGGACAGACAGATGGATGGATAGACAGACAGACAGACATTGAGGCGGATCGACGGGCAGAGCAAGCAGCGGCGTGTTGGCGAATTAGTCCAAATGACCGTATTTCCACCTCCTCACCGGGGCTGTCAGGCCCAGCCGGGCCAGCCCTACCTCGCTCTCTCGCTCTCTCGCTCTCTCGCTCTCTCGTTCTCTGTCTTGTTCTCTCTTTCTCTCTCTCTCTTTCGCTTTCTCTCTCTCTCTCTCTCTCTCTCTCTCTCTCTCGCTCTCGCTCTCTCGCTCTCTCTCTCTCTTAATCTCTCTCTCTCTCTCTCTTAATCTCTCGCTCTCTCTCTCTCTCTCGCTCTCTCTCTCTCTCTCGCTTTCTCTCTCTCTCTCTCTCTCGCTTTCTCTCTCTCTCTCTCTCTCTCTCTCTCTCTCTCTCTCACACCACACGACCTGCTGTGACTGTAATTGGGACTGATGGATTTCAAAAGGCCCCCCTCAGTGACTGCGAGAGTCTGCGATGCTAGCTCCATGCTAGCACAGACTACAGCAAAGGACAACAATGTTCTGTTTACACAGCATCGTATATATACATGCTAGGGCAGTTGTGATTACATTGCCTAATAAGCTAGCAACGCTGGGGTACTTCACACAACTCATCATCAGAAGTCAGTGCTATCGTTAGCCCAGCAGGCTAACGATAAAGCTGTGATTGACAGCGCTGCAGCACACGCACACGCCAGTGTTAGCCTGGACGCTGAAGGCTGTGCTTAACTTTAGAACGTACGCGACCCTTCCTCCTTCGTGATGTCCTCCTTCCCATGGCCACACTCGCTCTCACGACAGAGGTTCGTGCGAGCATCTGGGTTGGAGATACGCGGCCATATGCTCTGCTCGCATGTTATCTGAGTCTCTGGATCCTTACTTACACACTAAAGCACTCACACACTCTTGCACATGTGCACAGGGACACTTAGGCACACACACACGCACGCACGCACGCACGCACACGCATACACATGCATATACACACACATGCATGCATACAAACACATTCACATGCACATTCACAAATCCATCACCTCCATCGCCACACACACAAACATTCACACGCACACATGCACACACACACACACACAAATCCATCGCCTTTAGTACCATTGGTACTCAAAGACCAAGGTTTACATGACAGATTAATGCTACAGGCTTGCATGATCTAAATGTGACAGCTGTGTCCTTTTGCAGTCAGCTCGCGTCAGATGCAGATGAGTACTCGTGCACATACTCTTGGGCATGCATACACTCAATCACACACACACACACACACTCACAAACATACATTTGTGCAAAGGCAATGCCATCATTGCCGTAAAATACACAAACACACACACTTACGTGCGCACCCAAACACACAAACACACACACAGACACACACACACACAGACACACACACACACACACACACACACACACTCGTACATGGAAACACATGCGCACACACACACACACACACACTACATTAGCTATTGTACCACGGATGCGAGGCAGAGCTCTTCCTCCTCCTCACTAGAGAGCGATGAAGGGGAGCCGGGCCGTGACGCTCCTGCCTCCTGGCTGAGGCGTCTGATTGGTGGAGCCGCGGCCCTGGCCCCGTCCCCCCGATTCGTCTCCTTCCTGTCTCCTCCTTGGTCAGCCAAGCAGACAGCCTCATTAGTTCGTTAGCAGGCCGCCGCCGCCGCCGCCGTTAGCCACCAGACGTCGAGCAAGCAAATTAAAAAAGGAAGAAGAAGAAGAAAAAAAAAAACACTATTCAAAAAAGAAAATGTGAAAAGATACAATGGAGGGTGGAGAGAGGGGGGAGGGGGGGGAGTCAAAACAGTGGCTCTCTAATTACTGAAGATGGATGCAGCGGCTGAACATCCCGGTAATCAGTGTTGGTTTTATTTGTGTAATAGTAGGACAGGGATGGCGGGCAGGCTGACCCGCGCCAGTCATTACCGGGATTTATGCAAGCGGAAACTAACGCATGCCCTCTCGGCCAGCCTGCTCCGCTGGTCGCGTGTACCTGCGCGTGTACAGGCGTGTGTGTGTGTGTGTGTGTGTGTGTGTGTGTGTGTGTGTGTGTGTGTGTGTGTGTGTGTGTGTGTGTGTGTGTGTGTGTGTGTGTGTGTGTGTGTGTGTGTGTGTGTGTGTGTGTTGGGTGTGTGTGTCTCAGTGTGGGTGTGTGTGTCTGGGGTGTGTCTGTGGGGTGTGTGTCTGGTTGTGGATTAGTGTGTGTGTGTGTGTGTGTGTGTGTGTGTGTGTGTGTGTGTGTGTGTGTGTGTGTGTGTGTGTGTGTGTGTGTGTGTGTGTGTGTGTGTGTGTGTGCGTGCGTGCGTGCGTGCGTGAAAAACAAATGATTGAATGCAGGAGTAAACTAAGGACAGGAAGACCTCTTTGTGATCAGAGAACTTTTGCTTCCATGAAATACTGTGAAGGGATGGGTAGGTCGTACCTCAATAGTAATGTGTAGTACTGTGTGGCAGATTAAACTACATTATGATAATACTGCCAATTATACTTTATACTTTATATATAGATATAGATCTATAGCTATATAGATATATGCAGATATATGGTATAATCGGCAGCCATATCACGGTATTTTTCCATTTAAAATATGGTTTTCCCATGATTCCGAGGATAAATGCATGAATGAAATGTTGATGGACTGGACTGTCTGGTTGTGGTCATGCGTGTGAGCCTGGGTGCTTTTTGTAGTGGTCCGTGTGTATGCTGTTGGCGTGTGGAATGATCCAATGGTTTATGCCGTTAAACCTTTTCATCTTTTAAACCCTTCATGATGCATATTTACTCCTGCATGTGTTTACTAGGGTTTGATCACACGCATCCAACACACACACACAACCCACACACCCAGACACACACCCAACACACACACACACTCGTGCGAACCCACAAACACGTCGGACACACACACACACACACACGCGAACACACACGCGAACACACATACCCAAACACCCACACACACACACACACACACACACACACACACACACACACACACACACACACACACTAATCCACAACCAGACACACACCCCACAGACACACCCCAGACACACACACCCACACTGAGACACACACACCCAACACACACACACACACACACACACACCCAACACACACATACACACACACACACACACCCAACACACACACATACACATCCACACCCAGACACACACCCCTCCAAAACACACACACACCCAACACACACACACACACACACCAGACGCACACACCCAACACACACAACACACCCCCAACGCACACGCACCCAGCACGTAGCCTTCGGCGGCAGCACGGTTCCTAACCTGTGTCCATGGTGTTGAACCCCGGGCTGACCCATAGCCCCCCAGCCCCCCCCCCCCCGCCGCGGTAGCGTTAGCGATGACATTGGGATTCTATTAGCAGGCTGCGCCGGGGGCCTGCCCTCTTGCTCTGTACCAGGATCCAACATTGATCTGTCATGGGAGATGGCTGCCACCGGTCCCCCACCACCACCACCACCACCACACCCACCACCACCACCACCACACCCACCAACCCCACCCCACCCACAGGGCACCATGTGACCTCGGGTCCCGTCCTCCAGACCAGATACACACAAAAAAAAAAGACCCTATGCTTGAAATCTACCTCGGTAGAGGGGAGGGGTGTGTGTGTGTGTGGCTGTGTGTGTCTTGGTGTGTGTGGGTGTTGGAGGGGGAAAGGGGAGGGCCCAAGGTCGCCGATGACACACAGTCGCGCAGATAAAGAACCTAGATGGGTGGACACCGACAATAATGGCCGGTGAGGTTATTTGCTATTGATTCCCTATGAAGGAAATCACTTGGTCTATACAGCGCTGTTTATTGCAGAGTAAGGCCTAGGCTGTGTGTGTGTGTGTGTGTGTGTGTGTGTGTGTGTGTGTGTGTGTGTGTGTGTGTGTGTGTGTGTGTGTGTGTGTGTGTGTGTGTGTGTGTGTGTGTGTGTGTGTGTGTGCGTGCGCGTGTGTGTATCAGATGGGTTGAAACATGGCAAAGAGATTCTTCCGAAGTACAGAGGAGGGAAGAAAATCTCTCTCTCGCTCTCTCCCTCCCTCCCTCCCACTCTCTCCCATATTTCTCCTTTTTCATTTAGAACCGGGCGCCCGGCGATTTGTTTTCCCAGCCAGGCTCATTTGTGTTTTTACTGAATTACCCCGGATGCACAACCTGAACCCCACTTAGGCGTGTCACTTAGCGTTTGCCGAAGTTGGGCGTGACACGCCGCTCATCGGGCTCCGGCGGCCGCGGAGACGTCCTCTAAGTGGCGACTTGTCATAAGCGTTTATTTCATTGGGCCTCCGCCGCCGTTGCCGTCGCCGTGCGTGTGTTTGCGCCCTTCCGAGCCGCTCAGACGACGGGCGCGGAGCGAGAGAAGCCGGGGGTTCTTGGACGAGATCCGCCGGAATATGATCTATGATTGTCTCAGCTGTTTTAATAACCGCGCAAGTCTCTGTCGTTTTTTTTTCCTGTCTTTCTCATAACCTCGCAGATTTTGTGTCGTCGTTGTGTGACGCTCTCCAGCCCACGTCCTGAGAGCGAGGTTTCATACGCCCACGCGGCATCTCTCGCTCTCGCTCTCGCTCTCTCTCTCTCTCTCTTGCACTATCCCTCTTGCTAGCTCACATTCTCACACTCTTTCTCTCTCTTTCTCTCGCTCTCTCTCGCTCTATCGCTCCCTCTCTCTTTTGCTCTCTCTCTCTCTCTCTCTCTCTCTCTCTCTCTCTCTCTCTCTCTCTCTCTCTCTCTTGCTCACTCTCTCTCTTTCACTCTCTCTTGCTCTCTTTCTCTCTTGCTCTCTCTCTCTCTCTCTCTCTCTCTCTCTCTCTCTCTCTCTCTCTCTCTCTCTCTCTCTCTCTCTCTCTATGTCTCTCCCCCTCCTCCTCCTGGTATTTGAATAATCTTTCAGTAAAGCGTGTTTACACACCGTCCTGAAGTCCCCTAATCCGGTTGGATTTACAGAGTGAGGGGGAAAGACTTAAGCAACACGGCATATATGTGAATTAACAGTACGGGAGCACAAACAGAGGCAGAATATTGAAACTGCCCTCGGGGCGATACGGGGGCTCTGTTGCAGCAGCGATACCCTTCCTGGTGCCGCCGCTCTGTTTTGTACGTATGGAAATGTCTGCCGGAGCGCGGTATACATTATAAATGAGGGTATCCCCCCCTCCTGGCTGCAGTCACCGGAGCAGAATGTTCCACGGGTGTACCCCCTGCCGTCGCCCGCCTCCCCGCCGTACCGCTGTCATCCCGTCGCCCCCATCTCTCCATCCAAGCCCCCCCCCCCCCACCCACCCTATCCCTCCTCCTCCCACCGGACTGGCGTTTCATCGCTCACCAACTCTCTTTCATCCCCCTCCAGCTCTGCTCTTTCATCATCCCCGAGTCAAACCTTCCATCTTTACTTACAGCCACCAATGCAGCCAGCCAGCCGCTCCCCCCCCCCCCCCCCCCCCCTCTCCATGGGGAGCCACACCAGTGGGGGGGGGGGCAGAGAGAGCGGGGAGCGGGAGCAGGGATGTGTGTAGGAGGTGGAGCCCTGCTGGGATCTCTCCAGCTGGCCCCTCCACTCTGCATTGTTTTATTGGCTTTTGTTTTTTATATCTCTTCCCGCTTCCATCTTTTATTTGGGCACGGCGTATTGAGAGACGGTATAGTGCCTGGGCTGACACAAAAGATAGGTGTATACACATTAAATAAAGAGAAGGAAGGCCTTGAAATGATCGAGGGGTTGGAGAGAGAGTTGGAGAAGGAGAGGGGGATGGAGGATGATAGTTGGATGACATTGTAGGGGTGTAAACCGAAAGGGCACGCCAGATTTTCGGTCTCATTTCGGTTTAATCGTATGCATTAGCAGCAGGGGGTCGACTCGCAAATCCATAACTAGAGCAAACGGAAAGTAATCCAGAAATGATTAAAGAAGTAGATAGAGTAGATAGTCCAAAAGGCAGAAATAAGAGTGCATCGCGTTATTGGATCATGAATAGTGTACAGACGGATATGGAGAAGGACCTTGGAAAAATCGGAAGGTATCCCACCAATAACCGCGAAACTGTGACTTTTCCGTTAAATAAATACGTAGCATTTACCCGCCGTGTGTGTGTGTCTGTGTGTGTGTGTTTGGGTGTGTGGGCACCCGCGTGTGTGCATGTGTACGCGCGTTGGCACATGTGTGTGTGTATGTGTGTTTGTGCACACATGCCCGTGTGTGTGTGTGTGCGAGCGTGCGTGTGTGCGAGCGTGCATGTGTGTGTGTGTGTGTGTGCACGTGTGCCCGTGTGTGTGCATGTACTCGCGCCCTTATTCGCACATGTGTGTGTGTGTGTGTGTGTTCGCGGCCGCGGCATCTCTCTCCCGCGTCGCGCTACGCTGCCCCGCTTTGAAATGACTCTCTGCTTAGTTCAATTTAAGTTGTGCACAGAATAATCGATGGGCCCATTAATTCTACTTAGCCCGGCCTCGACGCTACAAGCCGGAGCTCCACCGCCCCGCCAAGGCCACCGCCACCCGGCCGCTGACCTTTACGCGGCCGGGGGGGCCCTCATTGATTTTCAGCAGGACTTATTTCATGAACCGGGCCGCGGGACAGGGCGCCCAGATGAAGATGAACTGGGATGCCGGATCCCTTTTCTTTCGGAGCCCCTTTCTTTTCCATTTTCCCTGCGCTGTGTTCGTCTCTCCTCTGTGTCTCCCCCCTCGCCTCTCTCTTCTGGCTTTGTAATGGGAGTTTTTATGTCGCCTCTGTGCTGTTGGTGCCATGGTGGGGAGAGTGGGGGGACGGGGGGACGGGGACGGGGGGGGGGGGGGAGATAGCCCCCACTCCAACACCATTACAAAGGCCCCAGGTCTTATCAAGTACGTTTTCAAAGGCGTTTATGGCCATGCCTTTTCAATGGGTGTATGTGTGTGTGTGTGTGTGTGTGTTTTACTGTTTGTCTTTTTGTCTGTTTGTTTGTTTATGTGTATGTTTGTTTCCTTCATGCTTCGCTGTTTGTTTTTGTGTCGGTGTGTTTTGTTGTTTGTTTGATTGGGTATTTGTTTCCATGAAAGCTTGTGTGTGTGTGTGTGCGCTCCTCTTCCTTCTTCTCTGTTTGTGTGTGTGTGTATGTGTTCCTCTTCATGCATCATTGAAAAGGGTACTCTCTGTGTGTGTGTGTGTGTGTGTGTGTGTGTCTGTGTCTGTGTTTCTGTCTGTGTGTTTGTGTGTAAGCGTGTGCACCTATTTCTTGTGTGTCTTTGTCAACACAAGCGTGTGTGTGCGTGTGTGTGTGTTTGTGTGTGTGTGTGTGTGCGCACTCCGTTGTTAAGTGCATCAGGCCGGCCTTCTGTGTGACACGGCCTCTTGGTGTTTGCAGTTTGGAAATAATGCAAAGCAGAGAGTGTGAACAAGCCATTAGAACTCCCAGGGCTACCCTTGGAGCATCTGACACACACACACACACACACACACACACACACACACACACACACACACACACACACACACAGAGACACGCACTCACACACACACAAACACAGAGACACACACACACACACACACACGCACACACACAGATACGCACACACACACATAGACACAGACACACACACAAACAAAAAGACACACCCATACACACACGAAGACCCACAGACCCACATGAACAATCCTGAGCCCTGGTACACAACAGCATCCCACTACTACTGCCTGCAGGTCAATATAGAAGATGAGGAGCTTAGAAAATGAAGGGGGCCCAATACACCTCTATATGGTATGGACTTCATGCATGTCTCTGTATGGAACACTTCATTCGTAGAGCCCAATGTCATGCCTGGCTGAAGCCATTCCGACCGGGATATGTACTGCGCTATGGCCCTCCTCGTTAGACTTGTTAGTTCTAATTGGTGGATGGGCTAGGTGCAGGTGAACTTCATTAGAATGAATAAATTATGGAGAAAAAAGCCCCTACAGGGAGAAGGGGGGGGGGGGGGGGGGTGGAGAGGTTGGGATCGGATGTCATTAGGGGGGAGAGGGGGGGGGGAGTTCACGAAGAGTGCAGAGAAGGTGTGTGGGTGTGTGTGGGTGTGTGTGGGTGTGTGGGCGTGGTGTATTGTCACGCTCTGCTTCTGTCTCTCTGCCCTCTTCCCTCGGCCCGCTCTCTCTGCTCCCCTCTCTCAGCTGTACTGTATATCAATGACTGTTGACTGTAAAGCACAGCTTTAAATGTTCTACGCCCTCATGAATACATGCATGCATGCATGGTGTTCGCATCCCTGGGAGGTGAAGGGAGGGGCAGGTGAGGTTACCGGCTGTCAACCAATTCAGTTCAGAACATAAATAATACAAAATATGAGACAGAGCAAGAGAGAGACGGAGAGAGAGCGAGCGAGAGAGAGACAAAAGGCTCTTGGAACTGCCTACTTGTGTATCTTAAGACTGTCATGACTGTGTGTGAGTGCGCTTGGGTGCGTGTGTGTGTGTCTGTGAGTGTGTGTCTGTGTGTGAATGAGTGATAATGTCTCGGGCGTCCCAGTGTCTTCCCCTCAAACGCCTGCTTGAGGGGAACAGGCCTGAGGGCGGTGTACTGTATGGGACTGTCACACACTGACTAGGCCCCATAAAGTGCACGTCACTGCTGTATTATTTACTAGAACGCAGTGTGATG
>NC_044059.1:27563476-27578476 GCF_902167405.1 Gadus morhua | reverse complement strand
CACACACACACACACACACACACACACACACACACACACACACACACACACATACAAGCACACCCACCCACACACACGTTGTCACCCGTATACCCTGGTCCCCTGAACAAGTCTCATAGGGCTCAGAGCCTTCTGGACATACAAGCACAGAGCTCCCACGGCTTCTGTAGGACAGACGGACGCTATCCACCAGCAGAGGCTGGCTGGGGGGGGGGGGGGGCATTAGGCAGTCTTCATGGTAGGATTTATGGCAGGATATCGAAGTATTTTTTTTTTTTTTTCATCATTGAAAGAAGCTTTGAATAAAACCTAAAAAAAAACAAAAAAAACCTAACTAAGTATGGAACAGCATTCTTTACTGTATATCATAAGGAAATCATCTGTGTATCTTTACAGAAAAAAGACGGCCCTACTCACTGCGAGAGAGAGAGAGAGAGAGAGAGAGAGAGAGAGAGAGAGAGAGAGAGAGAGAGAGAGAGAGAGAGAGAGAGAGAGAGAGAGAGAGAGAGAGAGAGAGAGAGAGAGAGAGAGAGAGAGAGAGAGAGAGAGAGGTTTATAACATGAGAGATGTATTTATAACATGAAGTCTGTTCCGATACTGTACTCAAATCAAAGATAATGGATTATCCCATCATTGATTTGCCATGCCGCCATCACACCTGATTCCCCACTCCCACACGTGTTACTGCATACAATTTCATTTCGGCATTAACGTGCGTAAACCGATTATCAAAATTAGATTCCATCGCGGTGTTGCCTAGCAATCATTTCCAATGATTGCTATTCCCAGCGATCGCTGGGAAACGTTCCCCCTAAAAAATTACACAGTGGAACCTCTACGTTCATGTTTGTACTCACTGACTATTTTCAGTCATATTGGCTTTTTTATTTTTTATAAAGAGCGTGGTCGAGTGTGACCATATGTTGACATGGGCCGACGTCAACAACATCACAGCAACACACCGCGAACCCTGTTTGATTTGGAAACCAGCTGCGACGGTTCAGAATGTCGCTGTGTGCTGCTTTACGAATATCTGTTGAATCTGGACATGAGGGGTGATGCATTCTCCCAAAGTACAACACTCCGCGGCATATAGCCCCAACCGCTAGCGCAGTAAAACACTTCAGCTAGTGGGCCTATTAAGGTTATGGAAGGACGTCTGAAGTGCCTTTTGTACCGCGCGGTGCAGATGGACTTCAGGCTGTTCCTGTTTGTCGGAGGCTGTCTGTGTTTTGTTGGAGGGCCGGGGCAATTGGGCTTGGATGGGAGGGGACAACAGAAGGTCTAACAGTGTTAATCAGAGACGCCGGAGTGCCACGGCTCGCTCGTAACCTAATGGTAGCATGGACCACAATGGCTTCTGGATGGGCCGCCCGGGCTGCGCTAATAGCGATCGTTACATGGATCCAACGGACTGGACCAAGCGGATATTTGTGAGTCGGGGACAAAATTAGATGTTCACGCTGTATACTATTAACAAAATACATATGTAAATTAAAAAAAAGATAGAGGCACGCAAATTTGTTCAAATTAGTCGTGCTATTAAGAGTAATAGGTATTTGAGGTAGATGTATAAAAAAAACATCTTGCCCTACCCAAAACAGATATTTGGCAGTTGGGGGCTGTGTAACTAAATGTAGCTAGCTGTAGCTGTCAGCCTATCGCGTTTAGACTCAAAGTGTAGCTCCTGTGGCGGATGTGATAGAAATCCCTCAGCTTATAATGGCAGCCATCACCTCAGCTTCGACTGATGCCTCTTATCAGCCGGACCACACTGCTGCCGCCAGCAGAAAACGGATCGAAGTGCTGAACTACTGTACACAAATGCAAAGTCTCTCTCTCTCTCTCTCTCTCTCCCAGAGATATCCGAGCACACATGTGCAAATGTATGCTCTCTCTCTCTATCCCCCTCTCTCTCGCTCTCTCACTCGCTCTCTCCTCATTGTCTCCATAACAAATGTTGAATCACAACAAGTAAAATTGTGTAGGTTTCTTAAATATTCCCTTAAAATAAATAGAGAACGAGACTTAAAAGCTCAGCTTGGGCGGTTTGCAGAAAAAACTAACATTCTCTCCTCTTTTTCTCCACGCAGCAACCTAAGATATTTCCTCATTCGTTAGACTTGAAGAGAGCAGATAAATAATTTGTTTATTTTTTATTTTTCACACAGATCATAGCACTGCATATCCAAGCTTTACAGGCTAGTCTCTATTCTAGTATCCAATGCCGACTATCATAACATTTGAATTAGGGATCGACCGATTTATCGGTCGGCCGATATTATCGGCCGATATTCACGTTTTTTTACGTGTATCGGTATCGGCCGATACGCGGCTGATTTTCGCCGTTTTTATTTTTATTATTTTTTTTTTTATTTTATTTTTTTTACTTGTTCTACCTCACCTTTTTTTATATTGGTTAAATATTGTTCATCTACTTGTTCTTACTTGTTCTACTTCACCTGTTTTTACTATTTGTTAAACATTGTTTTTTATATTGAAGTTCAATAAATGTTCATTAAAAAAAAAAAAAAAAAAAAAAATCAGCTCAAGAAAATCGGTATCGGCGTATCGGCTAAGGCTGATGAAAAAAATATCGGTATCGTATCGGCCCTAAAAAATCGGTATCGGTCGATCCCTGATTTGAATTGTTAATGATCCACATGCTGCACATGATCGAAAGGGTGCAGTAACACATACCTCTGTCTCTTTATTTGGTTTTGCCATTCAATTAAATTTCTCTTCACTCCCTTTCACCCTCTCTCTCTCTCTCTCTCTCTCTCTCTCTCTCTCTCTCTCTCTCTCTCTCTCTCTCTCTCTCTCTCTCTCTCTCGTCCACAATGCTGCTTAGAGGGGATATTTACGAGCTCGGACCAGGGTCCCTGGACAGTCACCGCTCAGCACTTTCAGATCAATGATTACAAATATTAATTATAACAACAGAGGCAAACTGGTCAGAAGGGGGCTGTTTATGTTCCCGCTGGAAGGTCATGCAGAAACCTGAGCTTTGATGGTCCACTAATGTGTAATAATGACCTCAGGATAACCGTTAGTCTGCCATGGGCCCATAGACATTATGGGATGTGTATGTCCACTTCAACATCGGATCACAGCAGGTGGTGCATCAGTGAGTTTACTATGGGGCCCTCTGAAATGGTTGGCATCATAAAAACCTGTCTGTTAGATTCAATCCAGCGCTCGGGAGAGAGAGGGCTAAGAATGTTTACAATTGGGCCAGTTTAATATTGATATTGTAATTGGAGATATGATCTTGTCTGGGCTTTAAAGGATTTCATGCTGTGTTTTTGGCTGCAACGCCGTCATTAGAGTAAGTTGATTACATTTGTTCTGATGATTCGATTAAGATTGTTCTTCGATTGCGCCATAGAGACATCCGTGATCCCATCACCGCGCCTGTTATTTTCTCTCCGATCCGATGACTTGTGTGTGTATGTGGCGAACTACTGTTTGATTCCATCAACATCGCCCCGATACTTCTTCACAATTTGAAATTTGAAATCCGCGTTTGTTTGGGTGGCGAGGAAGAGGAAGAGGGGTCCGCGAGAGTGTGTGAATGAGGATCGAGGAAGAGGAAGAGGAAACTGGGAGAATGTGCGAACGAGGATCCCAGGGCTCGCAGTCGACTGAGCGAGCCTCCTCTTTGAACAGAAATGGAAATAGCATCCCTGTATTCTGGAGCGCTCTGTCCTGTCAAACATGACTAGTCGGGACGACTAATTACTGCAGTGGATAGTAGAGCCGGGCAGTAGTGAGTCTAAATCCTCCACACTACTCACTAACAGGCCTGGGCAGTCCAAAGCCCCCGCTCCCTCGACCGGTTCCGTCCTGTTTGAAATGACACAGTAGTTTGAGGGCTTTCTTGGTCATTACTGGCCGCCAGTAACTGCTCCAGGAGGTCAAAAGGAAGCTTCAGGGTTCGGTACTGTATACCGCCGAGATGATCCAATTTCCAAAACCGTTTTCTTAGTCTACTTAGAACATTAAAGACATGGTTTCAGTTCAGGCCTCATACAGGCCTTCATAGCATGTGCAGTAGTAATAGCAATACAAACAAAAAAGAGTAAATGTGTTTGTACTTGAGTTTTTACAAAACATACAACTGTGAATAACGACAGTTACCAACGGAAAGACGGGGAGACAAACAAGCAGGGAGCTGCAGTGCATTATTTGTTTATGCGCGTGTACTCTAAAGAAGATTATGCTTATTTGGGCCTGGGGGGCTTCCATCTCTGGCTCTCTTTAGTACAGCAGCGTAGCTGGAGCTAACAGCTTTAATTCAACTGACTGCAGGCTAAGCTGGTCATGTGAAGCAGCGACATGAAAGCATAAGGAAGTAACGGATTGTATGAGAGAAAGAGACAGAGAGGGAGGGAGAGAGAGTGGGAGAGGGAAATAGGGGGAGAGAGAGAGGGAGACAGAAAGGGGGGGAAGGGAGAGAGAGGGAGAGGGAGATTGAAAAGGGGGGAGAGAGAGTGAGAGAAGTAGAGAGAGAGAGAGGGAGAGATGGAGAGCAAAGGAGAGAGAGAGAGAGAGAGAGAGAAAATAGATGAAATAGGAGTTGGAAAAAAACAAAGACAGGGTAAACTGCAACAGTAGATCTTGTAACAGAACTCCAAAATGGTGTTGTGGAAGGAAAGAAAGTTTGGGCAGGATGATTTGTGGTGTTGTTGTTGCGGGAGAAGCGACCTCCTTCATGGTTCAGTGTGCTTCAATACAGAACACTACCTGAGCTGTGATGGAGCGACGGAACATTCCCCCCAAGAAAGAACACAGCGCTCACAAAACATTTATTTTTGGATTTTGATTTATCACGTGTTTTTATAATATAGGCTACAGTATGTCTGAATAGTAGCAATATCCGATCCATCGATCTACATCGAACACAGTTTCCTCAATAGAGGGACAGCCACTCCATCACTTACAGTCATCAATATTCAATATTCTGTTCAAATGGAGGTGATGTAACATGGTGCGTGTGGGGGTATAGATAGCCGCAGCACGCACGTAATGTATGCATCATGCACACACATTGCATATGCATGTGTTCCTATGGCTGGGCTTTTTTTGCATCATTTTTTTCTCTGTGGTGTTGAGCTGCTACCGTGCTGCCAAGTTCCTTTCACTGCTGCTTTGAGTGTGAAAGGCAGGGGGGCGGAGACTGATGACTAGGAATGCCACTCAGCTGTGGAGCAATCTTATCTAAGGGCTGCAGGCAACACCCTTGCGTTTCCTTGTGGTTGCATATGCGTTTGCGTGTGTGTGTACTTTTGTGTGGCGCTTTCGCCTCATTCTTTTTACTTTAACTCTCTGTCTTCCCCCCCCCCCCCGTCCCTTCCTCTGGTTTCCTCCCATCAAACCACGTGCACACGCACGCACAAGCACAAGTGCACACGCAGGTATACACATCCTCACACAACCAAACACACACTCACAGGTGTGCCCCGGAATACATATGTATGAACACACACACACACACACACACACACACACACACACACACACACACACACACACACACACACACACACACACACACACACACACACACACACACACACACACACACACACACACACACAGGTATGCACAGGAATACACAAGTATGGATGCCCACACACAGGTGCGCACAGGAAAACAGAAGAACAATCGCACACACAGACCCACACACAAGCACATCCATACACACACACACACACACACACACACACACACACACACACACACACACAATGTGCAAGCATCGACCATCATCCAGCTCTCGTTGGAGGCTGTGTGTGGACAGACATCAAGCATTGCATTTTGAACGCATGTTATTTGCAGAGGGAGCAGCATTTTATAGTCTGCCTGAGCTCTCTCACTCTCTCCCTCTTTCTCTCTCTCTCTCTCTCTCTCTCTCTCTCTCTCTCTCTCTCTCTCTCTCTCTCTCTCTCTCTCTCTCTCTCTCTCTCTCTCTAGCTAGCTCTTTCTTTAACTCTCTCGCTTTCTCTCTCTCTCTCTCTCTCTCTCTCTCTCTCTCTCTCTCTCTCTCTCTCTCTCTCTCTCTCTCTCTCTCTCTAGCTAGCTCTTTCTTTAACTCTCTCGCTTTCTTTAACTCTCTCGCTTTCTTAAACTCTCTCGCTTTAACTCTCTCTCTCTCTCTCTCTCTCTCTCTCTCTCTCTCTCTCTCTCTCTCTCTCTCTCTCTCTCTCTCTCTCTCTGTGTCTCTGAGTGGGTTTACAGAGCTCCAACCAGTCGGCCCCTAGAGGACGGAGAATAAAGAACAGCCAAGTCCTGCAGGACCGTGGACTTAATGAATGGTCTCTCTGGCAACAACAGCACTTCATAAACGCTCCTGTTTTATACTTGTCTTCTAAAGGAGCCCAGGGTTTGCACCACTTGTGAGTGCGCGCACGTTGGAAAGAAATATGGGGAGATGCAGCAGGTGCACACTTCCACTGTGAAGATGTATCCCCCACCGTTCACCCCTTCACATTTGTACTGGAGGTACCTTGTATGTCTTTGTTATGCTGGCAAGATAAATGTAATCAACTCCCAGCCATCAAGAGTGGCTGTTCTGGACCATAATGCATCGCTCTCGGAAAAGCTAAATGGACCATTAAGCGGGCAACGTTGGAGGCTGAATGGTAACTAGCGATAGAGAGAGCTGCCTCCCACACACACAAACACACACACGCAGAGACACACACACACAAAGACACACACGCACACGCACGCACGCACACACACACGCACACGCACACACACACAGCGCAGCACCCCGCGGAGATCGTGGCAGCGAAGCCTCAGCATTTGATTCTGCCTCGGCGGTCGTGGTGCGTTCTGGAGCGAGGATCAACTGTACCGAGCGGAGCGGCCTCTCGCTCGGCTTCTCTTCTGGTGCCGGTGCCAGCGCCGGCTCCACAGATCCTCCGTGTCGATAATAAGACGTGGAGCGGGCTGCTGGTGCGTCTGTGAATTTGTCCCCAGGATGTTTTTTCGCTTCATCTCGGGGTGTGATTTTTTTTTTTTTTTTTTTTTTTCGTACTTTATTTTTTTATCCATCTCGGCGGACCGCTTTGAATATGCGCGCGGCGCCGAAGCGCTTGGCTCTGTAATCTATCGGTACGGGCTTCAGAGCCGCTGCCCTGTGGCCCCGCATTAGCATACTAGCGGCGTTACTTCTTCTCCTCTTCACTCGTGTGCGAGCCGAAGCGGCGGAAACAACTGAACGGGCGGCAGAGCGGGGAAGGGAGAAAAGTTAGTTGGGTGCGGCGAGCTAACGCCAGGGCTTAAACTTCAACCTTCAGAACACATCCCGCCCTCCCCCGGTTTGTTTTCTCCCCCCCCCCCCCCCACACAAAGACATGGACCGGTTATTATTTACGATGGGTAAATTTATGGAATAATTCCGGTGAGGGAAGGTTATTCGGTTCCTCAAGGTGAAAATGGATACATTTAGCACTTAATGAATCGGGCCCGCGACCCTCTCCCCCATATATCAGCATGTTATTAAGACGTTTTAAAATCCCATTATGGTGTTTCTCCTTGAACAAGCCATACTTTTATTGGACTGCCCTGTCTTTAAAGCTGACCTTTCCAGCTCCTCTCGCGACTCGGACGGAAATAGAGATACATGATCAGGAGACGTAGTAAGAAGATATTAATATGAATCCGTTCTATATTTATCATTTGGTGCATTGATTTCAACATATATATTAATACAATATCATATCACCCTCTGTAATCCGTTTCCATGGCATAGTATGTGCCGTGAGGAATCCTTAAATCTTGGAGGCGACTTGAGATGAGTCTTTATTTTTTTTTATATTCTTGTAAAACTTGTAATATATCGCCACAGTTTCTCGCCACCTTCTTTTTATTCAAAAACTGCCAGGTTTATTATTAAAGCAATTTGTTTTGGACAGACATGGCAGTGTGCGGGGACAGAGAGAGATGGAAAGGAGGGATAAATATAAACATTTATAAGACCCATGGTGGGACACGTATGCGCATGTGTGTTTGTGTGTGCATGGTGCGTGTGGTGTGTTCGTGTTGTGAGTTTGGTGTGTGCGTTTGTTGCGTGTGCTTGTGGTGAGTGTGGGCTATGTGGTGCGTGTGTGCGTCTGGTGTGTGTGCGTGCGCTCGCACCAGATGCACGCATTTAATTACGATCAAACTTGGAAAAATGCTAATTAAAGGAGCATTCTGTAAACACATCTGTCTAAGAAAAAAAAACATTAATAAAACATATGGAGAACCAACTTCCCTTACCCGACGCTCACTCAAAGAACATCTTCGAGTGAAAAGCACTCACCCTGGGTGATCACGCTGAAGGAAAACACACAAAAAAACACACACACACACACACAACACAAACCAGCCAATAAGCAGGAGAGGAGGAAATGAGGAGTGGGGGGGGGGGGGGGGACGGACGACACACAGTCTGTGATGACAAGGGGGGCTTCTAATCCGGACCATGCCATTCTTATCAGGCTCCAGTGGATTAGAGTGAGCCGCCCAGCATTGAATCCCCCCCAGCCAGACGCCCCCCACCTCAGCCCACGGGGCCGGATCAATAGGCCCGCATCGATCGCTCCCCCCGCTGCTGGATTCACTTTTATTTGGCCTTCCTTGGCCCCCTCTTGCTAAAGAGAGAGACACACACACTCACACTCACACTCACACACACACACACACACACACACACACACACACACACACACACACACACACACACACACACACACACACACGCACACACGAAGATACCATACACACATGGATTTAATACACACACATACACTTCAATGTGCACAAACCTGCTTACATACACACAAACACACCCACTCACGCACACACACACACACACACACACACAGTTAAACATACCTACCTGCACACATTTGCACGTTGAAATGTACACACAAACAAACACACACACACACACATTACACACCCACACACTCGTGGAGCTGTTGGACTGGGATTTCTGCTATTTTCCCGCCTACCGTCCACACTATGCCGTTTTAGAACCCCAAATTGAGGCTTTTTTAGAATGCTGCTGACCCCGATTTGGTTTGAACACTCAAGGCTTGCGTTTAAGTCTGGACAGGCTGAGACAGAGACACCAGACAACCGCTTCCTGATTGGGGCCTCAGTAGTAACAAGGTGTCCTTCTTCTGATTCCTCACTCCCATGTGAGCACACCATCAGCCTCGACTACCAGCGGTTAATCCCACATAACGAACCACGGGCATTTCTGACTCTGTTGTCTGTGCGAGCAGCTGTCGTGCAGTTCATCCTGCATTTCATATCCCTGCTCTTGCAGTCCGACCAAAGCTGCTCTTCCTCCGTACCGTTTTCTGCACACCAAGCGACGAACCATAGAGCAGACAATCTGTTTCCTGTTTACACCAGCTTGCCCGTGCCTAGTGGAGTGTACGTGGTGTGTGTGTGTGTGTGGAGGTCAATTGATATGCGTTTTTCCAGGGAGTATGGAAGGAGATAATTTCTCAGGCTCGGCTAAAGCGCTCGTCTGAACGAAGATCGTTTTCATTTTAAAACGAAAAATGTATTAGTGTGGGATGTAGCCTCGGTTTATCTCCCACCTCGGGGGGCTCTGATCCCTATCTCGGTGAGGCTGCTAGTGTGTGTGTGTGTGTGTGTGAGTGTGTGTGTGTTTGGGGGGAGGGGGGGGCAGTGGGCGGTGGGTAGGCGGGAGGGTGGAGGGATAAAACAGCGCTGACACCTCTGGTTTGTTGCCCGCCTGTAGCCAAAACGACAACTTGGTTTCTGTGGAGCTCTAACCTCTATGTCTCTCTCTCCCCCCCCCCCCCCCCCCCTCTGCCCCACCCTCCCTCTCCTGCAGATGACTCGCCCAATCCAGGTGAAGCCGGCCGACAGCGAGAGCCGCGGAGGTAGTTGTCTTCTCGTTTTTTTCTCGTGTATCCATCCACCCGTCCGTCCGTCCGTCCGTCCGCTCTCTGTCCGTTGTGTATTCCTCGTTTGTAGTTGTTTTTTCTCTCATCTCATTACCTCTCCGGTCTGCCGACAGCTAGTCGTTGGATCCTGTCCGCCATGTTCCGTTTCCTCTCTGTGTGTCATCGGCCCGTCCTTTGGTGACTGATCCGCTGCTTTTTAGTCGACGGGGGAGAAGGGTAGTGACGTGATGCCCCGCTGGCCGTCCTCTCTCGCTCTCTATGTCCTTCTTTCTCTCTTTCTCTCGCTTACTCGCTCTCGCGTTCTCTCTCCCCCCCCCCTCCCTATCACTCCCTCCCCCCCTCCCTATCACTCCCTCCCCCCCGCCCTCCCTCCCTCCCTCTCTGTCTCTCACTCTCTCCCCCTCGCTCTGTCTCTCTCCCTCTCCTCCTCTCTCTGTTTCTGTCTCTCCCCCTCTCTCTGTCTCCCCTTCTCCCCCTCTCTCTGTCTCTGTCTTTCACCCTCTGCCCCTCTCTCTGTCTCTGTCTCTGTCTCTATCTCTCACCCTCTGCCCCTCTCTCTGTCTCTGTCTCTCCCCCTCCCCCTCTCTCTGTCTCCCCCTCTCCCCCTCTCTCTGTCTCCCCCTCTCCCCCTCTCTCTGTCTCTGTCTCTCCCCCTCCCCCTCTCCCCCTCTCTCTGTCTCCCCCTCTCCCCCTCTCTCTGTCTCTGTCTCACCCTCTCCCCCTCTCACTGTCTCTATCTCTCACCCTCTCCCCCTCTCTCGGTCTCTGTCTCTCACTTTCCCTCCCCCTCTCCATCTCTTTTCCACCCCCTTTCTCTCACCCCCCTTTTTTCCCTCTCTCCCACTGCTCACTCCCCCGTCGAAAATACATTACCAGTGCACTGTAAATTAAATAGTGATTAGGCCCCGATACTGGAGCGCTGGCCGGCTGCGATGTGGGGGCTTCAAAGGCCCCGGAACGGGAGGCTCCTGTCTGTTTGAAACAAGGAGAGTAAATGGTATGTAGGGAGCTGAGGGATGGTAGAGAGAGAGAGAGAGAGCAGGCAGGAGTATGGGCTGCTGCTGCTGCTGCTGCTGCTGCTGCTGCTGCTGCTGCTGCTGCTGCTGCTGCTGCTGCTGCTGCTGCTGCTGCTGCTGCTGCTGCCTGCCAAACAATCAATACATTTTGCCGCGGACCGCTTGCCAAGATCGTCATTGCTCGGCTTTAATGCTGTCGCCTTTGATCTTTTGCCGTTTCAGGAGCCTTTCATTTACTCACTCGCTCATCTGCATATATGTTAATGAGCCGTGGACACATCAGCTCCTCGTCGCGCGGAGACGATGCAACTCGTTTTGGGTTTCCTGTCCTTTTTTTTTTTTCGCCGAGCGACGGGTGGAAGCAGCGGAGGTCGGTCTCGGCGCCTGGCGAGTGGGATGGTTCTGGTATCCCCCACCGCCGAGCGATGGCAGTGGAAGGTTGGGGGCTGGGTGGGGAGTGAGTGTACCCAAAGAAGACTAGGGAGCTCACCCCATGTTGCCAAACCAGATGCCTACTACTCTCACTTCTGAAGCTTTACCCAGAAGAAATATTTTTTGGGTGGCCGGCCACTTGGCAACCTAACAGATGTCCGCTTTCTTCAAAGGAGGATGTTCTCACCCCCAGTGATGCAGGGATGAAAGGCCCCCCCAAAAAAAGTGTGTGTGTGTGTGTGTGTGTGTGTGTGTGTGTGTGTGTGTGTGTGTGTCTGTGTGTCTGTGTGTGTGTGTGTTCCCTCTTCCACCGTTTCCCCCCAACGGCTTTAGAGGAGTGCAAAGACAAGCAGGCAGGTCATGGGCCTTGGAGATTGATGCCTCCTATGGCGCCATTGATTTTGCCATTGTGGTGCTATGTGTCCACATTAACAATGACACTCGGCTGTCTCTTAACTTGGCCACGAGTGGTCCGCTTTAGAGCTCCCAGGGCACTCTCGGTCAGCACGGGGTCCCTTATTGGCCCGCCGTGGGGCCCCCCCACTGGAACAAATGAGTGCTGGAGGAGGCTTGAGTGTTGCACATCATCTTAAATGAGCGGCCCGGTGAGGCTCCACGGGGGTAATCAAACACAATCCAGACTCTCACTCTGGGAGGGAGGGGGGGGGGGGGCCGGGGAAGGCGAGAGAGGTATTGCTCTAATCTCTGCTTCTTTTTTAGATCGTTATTTTTCGGGCGGGAGGGGGGGGGGAGGTAGTTTTCGCTCCTTCATTCATCACGGTTCTGATATAACCACCCCGATGTCTGCCTTTGACGGTGTAAGTAGGAGTGAACGGGTGCAACGGGTGCTACAAATTGCTCCGTCGGAGGACTAGGGAACGTGAGTTCGCTTGCCAACTAGTAAGCTAGCATTAAGCAAGCTTCCCCCACTCGTTCTCGTCCGCGGCTTAAAAGGGGCGGTGCTTTCAGACTGTAGGCTAAACTTGGCCGGTTGTGTACACATTTAGATCTCTAAGTAAGCAGTTTTCTCGAGCGAAGGAAGAGGGAAAGCAGCAGCAGCAGCAGCGAGTGGAGTGCGGATTAGACGGAGCTCTCGTGGGGTGAGGTCCGTCCACAGAGAGCACTGTGGTGGAGCCAAACGAGGCTGACGGAGTTGTACGGAAGGTGTTAATTACCCTTTTAGTGCCTGGTGGAGTGGTGTGGAGAGGGGGGGGGGGGGAAACACACACTAGGGACCCAACCCGGTATCAGACCCGTCCTGGCCGGGGCTCTAGGGGGGGTCTGCCGTGGCCATGTGACGTGGGAAACCCCCCCCCCCCCACACACACACACACACACACACAGTCACACACACACACAGTCACACACAGTCACACACACACACACACACACACAGACACACACACACACACACACACACACACACACACACACACACACACACACACACACACACACACACATAAGGCAGCACTAATTAGTAGTTTGATCTCATTACGGCGGGGGCCGGTTAGTGCACCTTGAGTCTCCCGGACCACCGGGGAGGCGTGTGTTCCTCTCTGGGTTGGCTCCTCCGGGGGGCACTCGGCCTCGTCCCCCCCAGGACCCCGACACCAACAGATTACCAGGGAGGAACAATGGACACTCTCGTCATTAGTGGGACTAATTGAAAGTAGGAGATATCTCTTGGGTGGGGGGGGGGGGGGTATAATATACAGCCGTTAAGTAGGACTCGATTAGCTACTAGGGAACGCATATGATATACGAGATCTGAAAGAGATGCAAGAGGCAAGAAAAGGTAATATGAGGAGCAGTAAATGTATGAATTAATAAGCATATAAGTCTGTCCGTCATTATGCGATGCCTCTGATTCACCTGGTACACTGGGACACTGGGATTTGATCCTGCTTTAAGCTGTACAGTAGAAAGACTAAATCAGAAACATACATTAAAGCAAATCTAATCTACCCATCTGTCACGCCTCTGCCGCCGGTGCCCGGGAGATTAATATTAATGGCCAATCACATCTGTAATCTCTGAGAGAAGCCCCTCGCCTCGCCACCCGCTCCTCTGTCACAGATCTGTTCCGGGAGACACTTAGAAAATTGTTTGGGGTTGTTTCTGTTTCGGGGAGATGACATTGGGAAGAAGAAGGAGAGAAGAGAGGATACAGCAAAGGGTCCCCGGGGAGCAACTGTTCCTTGTTCTCTCCCCACAGATGTCTGATATGAAATAGATTGATTTTCGTTCTCACATGGAGCTGGCACTGACTGCTGCAGATATATATATATATATATATATATATATATATATATATATATATTTATATCTTTCTCTTCTGTTCTCTCTTTTTCCTCCTTTTTTGTGTTTACTGGCTTTTAAAAAAAAAAAAGCTCTCCTTGGAGGACGACTGGAAGTCCTTAACTGGAGGATGAATCGTCCTAACCTCTTTGATTTCACGCTGAAAAGAATCCTTTACCAACGGTGCCCCCGTAAGCACTCTGTCCTCAACATCCCCTCTTCCGAGGCCTGTTGTTTCTCTTTCATGGCTGTCGTCTAATTTCCTTTTGTACAGTACTTTTCATTATTTATTAAGCGCTAACAATCCCTCTTTGAGCAGGGGTCCCGCTCCCCTGCTGATTGGCCCTCTGTCGCAGCCGTCCTTGTTTCCCGCCATTCAGCGGCCGCTCTCGTCGCAAAACTTCACCCTTAGTTAAAGTTGCACTGACCGTGATTTCTCCGGCTGGTAAACGTCATGAGAGAGAACGCCGTCAGCCCCCCAGGGTCAGTCTGTGATGTTGATACCCCCCCCCTCCCCCCTCCCAGCTCCCCCCCCCACACACACACACACCCCCAGCCCCATGTCTTTAAAAAAGACCTGCTGATAAACATGTCTCTGCACTGACGTGAGATTTCTATATTTCATAGACAAGGACGGCAGAGTGACGCGGAGTTGCTCTGAGGGATGGGGGAAGGGGTGGGGGGGGGGGGTGGCGGGGGGAGATGTTTGATGTATTTTGAACTTGAAGGACATGTTGTTTTTGTGTGTGTGTGCGTGTGTGCGTGCTCGTGTGTATCGGCGGCTACAGTAACGGCTCGAATTCCACGGAGCACCGCTTCAAGGTTTAGTTCTTTTTTTCTATTTCTTGTTGTATTAGATGCTTTGAGTTAGCACCCGTGTGTGGGTGTGTGTGTGTGTGTGTGTGTGTGTGTGTGTGTGTGTTTTTGTGTGCGTGCGTGCGGGCCTGTGTAAGTGTGTGATTGCCTGCATGCATGGAATAGTAATGGTCCAGAATGCCGAGTGTGTGTGTTCGTGTGTTGAGGCAGGCTTGTGTGTGTGTTTCTGTTTGTGTGTGCCTGTAGATGGAAGAGCAGAAATAGTCCAGCATGCAGAGAGTGTGTGTGTGTGTGTGTGTGTGTGTGTGTGTGTGTGTGTGTGCGTGCGCGTGTGCGTGCGTGTGCGTGCGTGTGTGTGTGTGTGTGTGAGAGCAGGCTTTCTGTCAGCTGGGACGGTGGTTGGTGATGCAGGAGGCTCTGGCTGGCAAGGCTCGCGCTACAGCCCACAGAGAAGACCTGGATTAGAAATGCTCTGGCATTATGAAGCCATGCA
>NC_044059.1:27554497-27562976 GCF_902167405.1 Gadus morhua | reverse complement strand
GGGGGTACCTCGCACCGAGCATGGCCTTCCCCACGCAGATCCACCAGATGGGGGCGCTCAACATCAACGGCCTCCCGCCCAACTCCATGACCCCGGTGTCGAGTGAGTTCCATCAAACCCTGGGTGAGCTGCTATTTCCGTTGATTTCCCCCCCCCCCCCCCCGGCGCTGACCACCTGTCTGTCTGTCTGTCTGTCTGTCTGTCTGTCTGTCTGTCTGTCTGTCTGTCTGTCTGTCTGTCTGTCTGTCTGTCTGTCTGGCTATCTGCCGGGCCAGCCTGTCTGTCTGTCTGTCTGTCTGTCTGTCTGTCTGTCTGTCTGTCTGTTTGTCCGTCTGTCTGTCTGTCTGTCCGTCTGTCTGTCTGTCTGTCTGTCTGTCTGTCTGTCTGTCTGTCTGTCTGTCTGTCTGTCTGTCTGGCCTTCTGGCTATCTGCCGGGCCAGCCTGTCTGTCTGTTTGTCTGTCTGTGCCTCTGTCTGTCTGTGTTTCTGCATGCATTTGTATCAGTCTTGGTGAACTTCAAAATGCTCCTTACAACACTGATGATGTGAACACGCAAGGCCACAGGAAAGCCAGCGTCTTCATGCGTCCGAATCATAATCATTATTCCACGGGGGGGGGGGGGGGGGGGAGAAAATGGACTGAATGAAATTTGCATGTTTACCTTCCCTGAGAGGGCAGGTACTATTTGAAGATGTTTGTTAAAAGAAAGAAGGAATACCAATATTTGTGGGAAAAAAAAACGACCCCCGGCGTTGGACCTTGCGCTTTGAAGCGAGGGACATGATCTGCATGGACTCGTTTAGTTTACGGTGACAAACGCCGCCGCGGTCGCTGGGTGTGTGGGAGAGGGGCTTTGAGATACTTACCCAACTGCATCGCATCGGCTGCCTCAGCGATACGGCACTTATTTCCTTCCTTGAGATAACTTCTGAGATTCCCCGTTCCACAAAAGCATGTGCAGGGATAAATAATACAGCATCCCGACTCTTTGTTGTGAGCTGCTCACCTGTTTTGTCAACAGTGCAGTATTGAGTTTCTTGAGGAGGGGGAACTTTGGCAACTGCTAAAACAATGAGCTGTGGGGGGGGGTGATAGCCTATTTCGGTGCGAGGTCTATTTTAAATATATTCTTTCCGCACATTCAGCCTTTGTGCGAGACCTCGACTACAGCTCACTTGGACTGCGTTCAACTCTCTCTGCGAGCCGTTATTCTCCAGAACGGATCCTTATTCACGAGCCGGCTTTGCACACGAGGGCGGATTTAAACACGCCGTCTTCCGGTGACTTCTCCCCGCAACCTTTATGCTTATTAGATTCTGATTCATGCCTCGAACCGCGCGGTCAGGCCCAACGCTGTACGCCTCTCGCCGGATCTCTGGGGGGAGAGTTTCAGTGCATCGCCGGCCGTAGTAATCGATGGAGCAGTGCAGGAAACTCTCCTCCACTGTTGTTCATCGCCCCGCTGCCGCCCCCGCCAGCGAAGGGCCTAATGAATTCATTCACATGCAGTTAGATGACGGGACGTGCCGAGAAGCTGCTCTGCTCCTGTGCAAACCTCGGCCGGGATGGAGAGAGAAGGGAGCGCCACGTCCACGCAGACGAGAGAGATGCTAGCTGTCAATTATTTGGTTTTTAGTGCAAAGTGGGTCATTAAGTGTAATCAATCAGGGAGAAGTGATTAATGGTAATGCTCGAGACTCTCGGACATCAGGATGGCTTATTGAGGGCCGGGCGGTTTATGCATACTGGTAAACACGCACACGCACACACGCACACACACATTCACACACAATGAGAGAAACTCACACACATGCATGCAAAGTTTACTAGTCTGAGAAAGAAGGGTACAAATATAAACACACACACACACACACACAAACACACACATTGAAACTTAAAGACACACACTGGAAAACAGGGCATGCAGGTTTATGTCAGTGAGGGTGTGTTTGTGTATGTGTGCGTGTGTGTGCGAGTTTATGTGTAAGCGAATCTGCCTCTGTTGAAGCTAATTATTGTCTGTATATATGCGTTTAGAAAAGTGTAAAGCATCTGAAATGTTCCTTCGTTTGACACGACTGTGTATGCGCCCCAGTCAAGTCATTACTTTTTCTTATTGAATGCAATACATTATTGATCGTTATAAATAAAACAAACAGCCCCGGCATCTCCTTTATTTCCCGCTATCTTTTATTCATTTTCTCAGCGGCAAATGTCTATGAATTACACTGTGCTTTATTTACACTCCATCACCAGTGCAATGTATCTACATAGATAATACACACATACGGTATATTCTACCAGGGCTTTGGCACTCGAAAATAGAAAAGGTACACAGAATATTTTCAGTCGCTCTGTTTTTACTGTTATGGAGCAGAAGTTGTGTTGAATGAATGTCGGGAAAAATGGAAAAACATTAAATGAATAAGAAAGTCAGGTAGAGAAGAGTTCACAAAGTAGACGGCTCTAGAATACTAGTATTAATCCACTCCTCCCCCCCACTGATAAGACTCAATCAGAGATGGCATTCCCTTGGGTGAAACTGGGGGTTTGAGGGATGGAGTTCACATAATTAAAAAATAAAGTTAACAAAAAAAAACGGTGCTTTCAAAGTCCAACTGCCCTCCCCACGGTTATGGCCACGAGGTTTTTGGAAATTAATTAAAAGTAAACCTATCACCTATCATGCACGGCCGCCTGTTCAGGAAAGCTGTTTTGTTTTTTCGAATGCTCTCAAGGCCCTGAGAACCAGAGAAGACGAGACAGAGGTTAAGGCTCTACACAGAAGGCAGCTCTCCGTCTCTGGTGTTGCTACACAGCTCTGCAGTCGTCGACTCTACCGTGCACTGCCAAGCTGTGTGCTTAGCATTCTTGCCAAATATATATATTTTTTTATTACAGTAACTTTGGCAGCAGTCATTTGGCATAAAAAGCTGGAGGGGTTGATGTACCGGTTGATTGGAAAAAATAAATTATGCAATTTTATATTGGTGGATGTTGTTCCACCTTTCTAAATGGGCCATGCAGGGTTTTGCATTTTGCATAAAGCCCCGATAATACTTACACAAATTTGTGAAAAAAAAAAAAGAAAAAGCCAGGCTCCTCTTGAGGTAAGTGTGCAGAGAATCTCCCTCCTGTTTAATGATCAGTACAACCTCTGAACACCTCCCCCCCCCCCCCCCCCCCTGCCTAGCCCCCGTGTTGTTAAGCCATGCAGTGCAACAACTACATAACGCCTGTGAGTGACAGCAAACAACAGCGGCAAAAAGGAAACGCTAAATGCAAGAGAGGTCAAGGGTGTGAGCGTTGGAATCCAATGAAACATCCGTTTGATCAACGGAGCATTCGGGCTTCATGGTGCATAAACAGTTAGCCAGATGGCGGCAGCCTTGTTGGAGCCTGTAGGCCTACGAAGATCCACGCTGATGCCGTCTGACTGCAATGCTCTGCTGCGACAGACTGACAGGCAGGCAGACAGACAGGCAGGCTGACAGATAGACAGGCAGACAGACAGACCATTGAGCAGTGTTTCCTACAACCCCCTATTCTATACAGATGCTATAGCAGTGTTTCATACTGCACCCTGGTATACAGGATGCTATAGGAGTGTGAGAGTGTTTAATACAGCACCCTGGTATACAGGATACTATAGCAGTGTTTCATACAGCTCCCTGGTATACAGGATGCTATAGCAGTGTTTAATACAGCACCCTGGTATACAGGATGCTATAGCAGTGTTTCATACAGCTCCCTATGGTGTACAGGATGCTATAGCAGTGTTTAATACAGCACCCTGGTATAGAGGATGCTATAGCAGTGTTTCATACAGCTCCCTATGGTGTACAGGATGCTATAGGAGTGTGAGGGTGTTTAATACAGCACCCTGGTATACAGGATGCTATAGCAGTGTTTCATACAGCACCCTGGTATACAGGATGCTATAGCAGTGTGAGGGTGTTTCAGATCGATGCTGGTTGTGCACGAGGGGCGTGTGATCAAAGTCAATCCCACATTGCGTCACGACGCGTCGCCACACGTTGACAGAATCTATACAAACAACGTCGCTTTTATCGGTTCAGGGGAGGAAAAAGAGGAGAAGGAGGAACAGATCCATTGTGACTCGTGCCAAGGCAGAGAGCTAATGAGCTGCTGGGCGTCGTGACTGGGAGTCCTGCGAGGGTCCGGAGAGGGGGCCCGCCAACACCGGGGGGGGGGGGGGGAACCACGTTATCGACTGGAGGCTGTCTGCGTCGTCACCTTCACCGAATGCCTCGGTCGTCGACACTGTCCCGCGGACGGGCCAACCTGTCAGACGACGGCATCGAGACCGCTCTGTGTTTGACACACGACTGGAGATGGCCGTGGCGCCAATGTCACATGTCACGCCACTGGGTTTACCGCGAGTTTAAAGGTGATACAAGCCGTTCTGAAAATCTGCTTCTTCTGACATCACAAGTGGGCGTGTCCTCCTAGATGTATGACGGACAGATGAGCAGAGTTTGCTTCAGTCCACTGGGTAGGCTGGTAGACTGACCTATCCAGCACACATCTGGGTGGACACGCCCACTTGTGATGTCAGAAGAGGCAGATTTTCAAAACGCCATGAAACGGCTAACCACACTCACACCTGGTGGTACAATATGTCACCTTTAACGCAGAGCCCCCGTGTCTTCCAGCCCTCGCCGCGTACAGTCGACACCATCGGTGTCGACTGAGAGATGTTAATGTTATCGCCGATACAAGCCGTTGTCGGCCAATAACGAAGCAATAACGTTTTGTCCCCCCCCCCCTTTCGTCTGACCTTTCGCAGAGGGGTCCTTTGCTCTAGCGGATCAGTTTTTCTCGGAACGCGTCCCGTTTGACACACGCTTCGACGAAAGCATCTGTTTTGAGCGCTCGCCTCTCGTGGGCCCGAAGCTAACGATTACGCCGTGGTTTATGGGCCCGGTTCCCCTTGTTGATCTGAATCTATTATCAGCGTAATGAAACCGAGTGTGTGGCGGCCCCGTGGATTCGTTTCATTCTAGCTTCTCCGCCAAGTCATTGCTAAGAGCTCCCCCCCCCCCCCCTCCCCCCTCCCTCCATAAACATGTACGGTGCGGTCCCGTCACAAACCCTTTGTCCTCCTGTCCCGGTGCCTACACGGGGCGGGGCGCGCCCACCGTGCCCCTAACACCCCCCAGAGAAGTGCTGTACGAGGACCTGCAGCTGCTGCTGTATAAGATACATAAGCTGCTGACCCATTGCTTCCTATTTGTCCCAGGCCTGAGATTGAATACAATATGTCATTATAATGTGCCAATACGCACGGCGCATCCACCTCGCGCGCGCACGTCCGCCGGCCGTCGTGTGAGTGCATTGTAAACAAGCCGTGAATACAATTTCCTCCAAATGTAAGAGGCGGTGGGGGGGAAGGGGGGGGGGGGGGGCTGCGTACTGTATATGTCCACTGAGCTATAAAATGAAAATTGCTTGTTATTTTCTATCTCAGGATAGTAGGAAAATACTTTTCCCCTCTCCTCCTCCTCCTCCTCCTCCTCCACCCTGAAGGACATTTGCATGGTTGGCTGGTGCCGGGAGCCCGTGAAACAAGTGGAGCCATCTCGCCGTCGCAGGGAAAAGATTATGATTCTCCTTTCAATTGTTGTCCATGCTTTATTGACCGTGGCTCGTGCCACATCTGCCGTCTGCTCCCTCTGCGTTTTACGATACCCGTGAGCAAGTGTTGGTAGTGATTGGGTCCGCGTGCATCGCTTTGGTTCCCCACTTTATTCGCCGGGGTTGAAAGTGAAAATCTTTTGCGTGCGTTGTTGTTGAGCGCGAGTGCTCGGTCGTTCCAGAGTTCACCCGCCGTGTACTCTCTGTCGGTTTCGTCTGTTTTTCTTAACAACGTCGTCCATCACGATTCTAGAGCAGATATGAGCGTTTCTTCCGTTCGTCGGAAAGCGACCCTCAGGGAGCTTTAGATACCTGCCCCCCCCCCCCCCTCGGACCGGTTCTGAACGACCGCTGAGCCGTGACGTCTCACGTGGTCACACACGCACGCCGACACACATGTTGGTGGAGGTGCAGAGTGAGCACAAAGAGAGGGAGATACTTTTAACGTGGGGGCTACACCACTTACCCTGGCTACCGCTTCTACGTTTACTACGAGTAGCAACCGACACACACACACACACACACACACACACACACACACACACACACACACACACACACACACACACTCAAACCCATTTACACACACACACCCACACACACACTTTCAAACACATTCATCCCATTTTACACACATGCACACACACAGAAACTTTCAAACCCATTCACACACACACACACACACACCCACCCACCCACCCCCCCCCCCACACACACACATACACACACACACACACACACACACACACACACACACACACACACCCTCCCATGTACCCTCCCGCCATAAGCCTTGGAAAATGAATTTGCCTGATGATGGAGAGGGTGCATTATCTGGCAGTACGGTGCAGTGTGTGTGGCCCGGGCAGACGAGCTGTCTCCAGACCTTGGGATGGGAGCAGGCGTCTCTGGGGCCCTGCCTGGAGAACGGGCCGCGGCTGCAGTCTAATTCATCACGTCCGCACAGGATATCACGGGAACACGTATGGAGGAGGCTGCTGGTTTGGTCGCGGTGGTGGTTGTTGTGGGCATCGTCGTTGGGTTCTCTACATCTTTAACAAAAAGACGCATCGACACGAGCTCTCCTATGAATCGCGTGGCGCCGCTAGTCGATTTTATTCAGGGCTGGCCGGGACCGAAGGTGTTATTTTGTAGAATAACTTGTTTTCTACTTTTCCCGTTTCTGTGAGGTAAGACCAGTGTGGTCTCCATGGAGACGGGCAGGTCGGATTTAAAATAAACAACCGCCGCCTTGCTCGTCTGACTAATCACACAAAAAAATATTTTTTCCGTCTGTGGTGCGTGCTCGAAAGGTGCGAGAGGCACCGCCAAACAAGTTCGGGGAGGCGAGGCATCCCGCATTTCGCCGTCGCCGCAAGTCACGTCGTTCCGTTTTTGAGACCTTGCACGTCGTCGTCACCGTCCCCCATTTCCTTATACACTCTGAGGACGGGGAGGGGACGCAAGCAGAGTATAATAAGATGAGGGCAGAGTGAAGGATGTGGGGATAGGAGAGGACAGCGGCGCGCTATAGGAGGAGGCGGAGCGCGGGTTGAGCTTCGTCTCTCGGCCGGGGGGGGGGGGGGGAGGGGGGCTACAGGGCACGGTGCATGGCGTGTTTAGTTTACCATACCATTAGCATGTATCTCATCGCATATGTATGCCTGACTTGTAATCGCCGCACATACACCCCCCCCCCCCCCCTATGTGGACGACCACTTATAGGAGAGGCTCTGAGGATGTGTTTCACCGGCGGAGGGTTTCCGTGACAACCAGGGCACACGGTCCAATGAGGGGCCGGGGCTTCCAGATTGAGAGGTGGTCCTCAAGGGGTGGGGGGGTGTGTGTGTCTGTGTGTTGGGGGTGATAGTGGTGGTGGTGGTGGTGGTGGTGGTGGTGAGGCTCTCCCTGAAGAGAGAGACCGTGGCACAGCTAGATTCCGCCCAGAATGGGTACTTACATGTTGCCGGCATGATTGGAAACACTCGCCAAATGAGGGTTCTTTGAAATTCATTGAACGAGGGGCTACAGATGGGAGCATCCAATTCCAATTCCAGTCATGAACCTCCGTGCGCCCCCTGACCCTATCATCGTTTGTCAAACCGCGGAGCCCACGGTGTCTTTTGTCCCCGGTTCCCTCTGTTTTTCCCCTCCATTTCGTTTAATTTATTTATTTTGGGGCTCCATATAAAAAAAGTAAGAGCTCTTTTATTTGTTTGTGCGTGTCTGCGCCTCGCCCACCACCTGCTCGTCCAAGCAGATCTCCCTCTGTAATCTCCCTCTCCGTCTCGTCAGGATGTTGCCTTTTTTATATATATATATATCTTCTCTTTTTTATCCCTCTACTGCTGCTGCTGCTGCTGCTGCCGCCTTACTCTTTTTTGCGCGGTGCGGAGCTGCGTGTTGCATAGTGGTTTCATCATCCTCCGCGGCGGCAGCCAGAACAAACACCAGCGACAGGCTCGTTTTTCACAGGTCGACTTCCCAGCCATCCTGCGAGATGTGTCACCACCAAACAGCGGATATGTGACAGACTCGCGTGCCACTCGTGTCCTTGCATTAGAGGGGATATGTCGTGTGGCAAGCGGTCGCACGCGCTCAAGGCGTGTGTGTGTGCGTGCGCGCGTGTGTGTGTGTGTGTGTGTGTGTGTCTGTAGGGGGGAGGGGGGGATGGTATGTGTGTGTCTGTGCATTTTCATGTATGTTTTTTGTGTGAGGGTGCATCGGAAGTTGTTGGATCATTTATGTGTGTGTGTGTCCCTGCATTTGAGGGATCATTTGTGTGTATGTTGGTGTGCGTGTTTGTTTTGAAAGTGTTGTT
>NC_044059.1:27519497-27549497 GCF_902167405.1 Gadus morhua | reverse complement strand
GGGGGAGGGGGGGGGGGCTCACTGACCTCGCCACGCTTTTACTTTGACACATGATGGAGACAGGATGTGTGGTGTGCAGCTCGTTGCGTCCAGGCACATATGTATTATATATTGTATTATATCGGGGCTTTTGCTCCATCGGGACTGCGTTGTGTCTTTCTGACGCTATAGAGCCACAATTTCCTCGATCCACCGCCCCATTCATCAACCAAAAAAGAAAAGGAAAAGATCATTTACAAAAGAATATGTCTGACGTTCCGTACGGATTTAATGCAAGCATCACATATTTGCAGACTTCTGATGTTAAATGAAACAATACATAATTCCCCTATTCCCAGGAAGTTTTGAAGGCAGAGCCGGGGGAGCTATTTAAAAGACGCACGGTCGTTTATCTTCGTCGGACTGAAGTGCTGATGATGAGCGATTGTCACTTCCCTTTCTCCAGGTTTTGTCAGCTTTGACAACCCCTCCAGTGCCCAGGCTGCCATTCAAGCCATGAATGGATTTCAGATCGGGATGAAGCGGTTGAAAGTGCAGCTAAAGAGACCGAAGGATGCCAGCCGCCCTTATTGACCCCGCATTCCTTCAGGTTCCAACAGGTGAGGGAGGAAGGACAACCTGGCACCACCTGCTGCTTACAAAGGCTTGCTTTTGATAACCCTGCACAGTGGAAAAACATGTTTTGGCCGGGAAGTTTGACGTTGGCATGATTGGATTGTTGCGTCGATGGAGGTTAGCTCTCTTGAGGTCATTAGACTGATGTGATCTCAGCGTATTGGCATGTCCGTAAGTATTGAGCAATCCATTGCTTTGGACATGACTAATGTTGGTTTCTGTCTCTCTCTCTGTCTCTCTCTCTCTTTCTCTCTCTCTCTCTTTCTTGGTCTCTTTCTTTGTCTCTCTCTCTCTCTCTCCCTAGGTTTTTGAGGACGTGACAATATCTGGGAGGAGTTCAACTTTTTTTCTCGTTTGAAAACAAATGAAATCTGTTTTAAAAAAATCAACACTTAAAGGAGTTTTGGAAGACATATCAGCATTTACGTGATGAGCTAAAGGTTAAGAGAGAGGAAGAAAAAGATGTGGATGGAGGAGGGCGGGGTGGGGGTGGGGGTGTGGGGGCTACGTCGCCCGAGGACTCTATCGGCGGTCACAGACGACGCGCAATGAGGAAAAAAAAAAACACAACAAAAAAACACACAGGCAGAAAAAAAAGGAAAAGACGCGACGAAACCGAAACAACAGAACTCCTTGTTGAGACTTGAATTGTTAATTAAGCAACAAACTAACAAACAAAAAAAAAAGCAGCAACAACAAATAGATTTCTATATACATATTATATACACACATATATATAACGAAAGAGGCGCTTGGGGCTTTCACCATACTGGACATATGAGGGTTAAAACTTGAAGATCAAGAACAGTGGGGAGAAAATACGCTTTTTCTTGTATGTCCACTGAGAGACGTTCTTCTCTCTGTTTCCCTCTTTCTCTTATTCTCTCACTGTTTCTCTCAGCAAGCGCAGAACCCTCAGGGGTCACTGAGGTTTCACTAGCAACCGTAGAACAGCAACTCTTTCACCCCTAAAGGACCAAAGGACCAAACATTTTTATCGCTCTGAACAGTAATATATAGTATTGATGATACTAATACTACAAACTAGGCTACTACTAATACTATTACAAGTTACTTAAGAAGAAATACTAGCTTCAGGTTGAAAAAAAAAAAAAAAGAGGAAAAGGGTTTTTGGTTTCTTTTCCTTTTACATTTATAGCTACTGGGTTTGAGAATATGAAAACAAAATAGAAAAAAATGTTTAAAAATTAAAAAAAATGAAGCTTTACTATTTTAGTGCTGTAGAATATGTGGGTTAGAGATTGTTGCGGGCATGTTCAGATCGGCTTTTACTTTGGCAATCATTTTTTCTCCATCCATGTCATTCCATGGCATTCTCCATTTCTGTCGCTCCATCACGTTCCTTTACCGTTTTCCCAGATGAAAAAGCAAATGTGTCTCTTAGCAGCAGCCCTTTGAGTCCCCAAGACAGTAGTGCCAAATGTGACAACACAGCAACCTCTCCGTGCTAGACATCACATTCATTGAGCCAATGTGATCATCTTCTGTTCTTTGCAGTAGGCCTGTCAGCAGCAAGGCATCATATTAATAACTGATTGTCACTGTCGAACCGTTGTCTCTCTCTCTCTCTCTCCCTCTCCCTCTCTCTCTCCTTCTCTCTCTCTCTCTCTCTCTCTCTCTCTCTCTCTCTCTCTCTCTCTCTCTCTCTCTCTCTCCCCCCTATTTCTCTCCCTTCCACTGAAGGGGAAAGCATTTCACGTCAGAAAAGAATATGCGGCGGCCATTAAAAGCACAGATAACCCTCTGATAATCGGACTGTAAAGCACCGTGCTTAAGCTGCCAGCCGGCGCCGCGCGCCACGCGTGCAGTCAAGGAGCGTAGCCGGCGTCTTTTAACGGGTTAATAAAATATACAAATTACCCTGACATTGGTTATAAAATTACCATTCCCGAGTGTGGCAGCACGGCTCTGGTGTGTTTGCGGGGGGCACTCCTCCGGTAGCCTAGCTGTAACCTAGCATGGGACTCCTGGAGTGCCCTTTGAGCTGTGGATATAGGGTTCCACTCTGTCTCTCTCTCCCTCCCTCTCTCCCTCCTCTCCCTCTGTCTCTCGCTCTCTCTTTCGCTCTCTGTCTCTCTCTCTCTCTCCTCTCTCTGTCTCTCTCCTCTCTCTCTCTCTCTCTCCCTCTCTCCCTCCTCTGTCTCTGTCTCTCTCTGTCCTCTCTCTGTCTCTCTCGCTCCTCTCTCCTCTCTCTTCTCTTCTCTCTCTCTCTCTCCTTTCTCTCTGTCTCTCTCTCTCCTCTCTCCTCTCTTCTCTCTGTCTCTCTGTCTCTCTCTCCTTTCTCTCTGTCTCTCTCGCTCCTCTCTCCTCTCTTCTCTCTATAGCTCTGTCTCTCTCTCCTTTCTCTCTGTCTCTCTCTCTCCTCTCTTCTCTCTGTCTCTCTGTCCTACCCTTGCTCTCTGATTTCCTTTCCCTTGGTCCCAGTGCACCAAACACTCTCCCATTGTCCTGCGTGGGCCCATGTGTTTACCGGATCCACGGCATTATTGGGATCTAATGTTGATATTGATCAGAAGTGGAGGAGCACCAGGGAGGCTGGGGGGAAGAGGGGGGTAGGCACAAGATGCACAATCAATTACCCATTGACGTTTCGAATGAATTGACTTGACTGACAGAGTTCATTTTTCACCCGATGGATAGACGGACGGGAGCGAGGGAGAGGAAGGGGAGAGAGGGGGAGAGTCAGAGAGGGAGGGAGGGAGTGGAACAGCTCCAGTTGTCTTTTACAACCCCCCCCATCCCCCCCATCCCCTCCTCATTTACATCCCTGCCCTGAGGGAGGGGAGCTGAAGACCAGGCAGACAGACTGCAGCAGGCAGAGCACTGCTCGGCAACTCATTGACACCCTGAAAACGTTACGGTATCGAGGTGTGGGGTCACACACGGAGTCGTACAGGGGGCAGGGCGGGAGATTATGTGCCATATAGCTTTTGCGCTTCGACTGCGGTGAAGAACAGATAACAACACAGCCGTTCTCCGGAGCAGGGACAACAGGGTTGAGTTCGATGCAGAGCAGGTGTATTCCCTTCTACTCTGTGCCATCTCACACAGCGAGACTCCAACAGCTTGGCTCCAGAGCCTTAGGAGGTCAAATTAGGAGCCAGCTGATCCATCAATTAGACAGCAGTAGGGCTGACAATAAGTCGTTTCTACAGCTGTTGTCTCCCCCACCAAAAGGGGAAAGGAAAGTCACAGGCCCACAGATAATAACTAATAGTAAACAGCAGCCTCTCCCGCTGACAATCGACAGGCCGACGGCGAACTGTTACCTCCAATTACACGTGGGGCCCATAACATGTTGGCCGTGGTAATGACTAGCATCTATCACCCAGAGTGCGTCACGCCTTTCAGGAGAGACTTATCTTACATACATTTCTCTCAGATTAAATTTGCCCGCGGTTCATAATTCTTTCCTTTTTTTATCTTTTGCACAGTTTCCATTTTTCCGTTCTTTTTCGTTGAAACGATGGACTGCAAAGAGCTCTTTAAAGGACTTGCAGAAGTCTCCGGGACTTTACACTGATGGATGCTTTGGAATTAGAGGCAGGCTGCAGCAATAAGGGCCTCATTAGGGATCCATGTGACCTTTGTAATTAACTTTCCTCAGTTATATCACAGCGGTTCAATGCTTTTATTTAATTATGTATTATTACCAGGTATTCGAAATAGGTTCAATTAAATGTAGAATTTGATCAGAGTTTGACATATATATACATTATATATATATATAAACACACATACACACACACACACACCAGCTAACCAGCAATCATTGTTTGTTGTTTTACCAAAATAATGTAGAAGATAGAAAATGTTAGAAGTAAATGCATTTTGGAAAGACATTATGCAAAAACTAGGTGTAACCGCCCATTTAATCCTTGAAAGATATTTGACCAGTGCTGCCTTTTTTACTAAAAACAAAGCATGTCAAATTTATCCCCAGATTTCAGTATTCCAGGATTCCTGGACATTAATCATTTGTAGAAAGAAATGTATGCTTATTGGAAAAGGATAGATTCACACTATATGAATATACAGTAGGATATTTCTGTGAATAATAGAAATCGATTCTCATATGTATTTGCCAAAAGAACTTCTGTTTGCAGCGGTGGTTCACATGACTTTCCTCTCCCTTAGCCTGGCCTGGCATTTGGAGGTAGCCCAGATATATGACCCTGTCCCTAAGGCTCCAAGGGCCTTATAAACCTGCTCAAAAATCTGTTCTTACGGGATCCCACTGCAGGCTTTCCTAAATTATTAAAATCAAATTAAAATTTGGCCTTCACAACAGCTCGGGTAATGCAAATTAGAGATGCCAGCTGTGACTGCGATTTAATGACTTTGAAAGGTGTTCAGGTAATTTTGCTCTGGAAAAGGCGCGCGGGGGGGGGGGGGGGGGGGGGGGGGAGAAATGATGTTTGATTGAATGAAACAATTTAGTTCGGCGAAGGATTTTATGAGATTTAATTCAGAAGAAAAACCTCCCGTTCAAACCAATCGTTTGTGTCCCCTTCGATTCAATCAATCAACTAGAAAACCACACCGCTTTCACTACAATGTTTGTAGACATTGTGGACATCCATTGTGATTCTTTTGATACACATGATCCATTCCATGTCTGCTTCAGCCACACACGCAGTAATGATAATTATTGCACTATTTGTAAGAGAAACGCGACCTCGCTGGAGCTGATGGTATCTCACAGTGTGTTCACCCTTGTATCTATTTTGCCATTCTTCATATTTTTCATCTTACTACGGTGCCCAAACAATCTCTGAGCATGCTCAAATGGGGGTTGGGGTTTAAAGATTATGATTATGGTACTACTCGTATTAACAATATGATTCTTAAACTATGGTTTGAATGCTAAGGATAGTAGCTTATGATAAATATGAAATCTGTATATTATGGAAAATCAGCACAGGACCTTTCATGGGTACGTATGAATAGGGGTCTGACGGGGTTGGTGGGGGGGGGGAGGGTTATGGTTTTTAAAGGTGTTACATTTCTGGTTTCCCAGCACAAGAAAACTAAATATATAAACAAAAGTATTGAGTCTGTTAAGTAAACTTTACTGACAACATGGGGGCGCGATGGAGGCATCTCAGTAATATTCTCTGAACCTGATGGAGGGAGAAAATGCTGTTTACAGGTTGTTGTTTTTTTAAAAGAGGAGAGCGCCACCTGTCTCTATGGCAGCGTCAGTACAGCATGGTTTAACTGACGTGGAAGGCAGTATCTTTTTATAAAAAATAACATTAAATTATGTGTTCTGTAATAGCCTGAGAAACCAAACGTTTTTTTCCCCTGTTGAAATTTCTTAAATACTTGCTGCTTAGATTATTTGATATTTATGATGAATGGTTTAATAATTTTATAAATAATTATTTGGTCAAGTGCATAACTTGATGTTAATTTATTTATTTATGTTTGGGTTATTTATAATTTTATTTATTTGCTATTTTCTTCTATATTTATTGTTGTTTATTTCATTTAATATTATGGTTACGTTAATTTAAAGATATGTATGAACAAGAAATGCTTATTGGGGCTTTTCTCTCTTTCTCTCCTTTTTTTCAATTTTACAATAAAAATTCAAAATGGAGGTCTGGTTTCTTCCACGTCGACGGGAGGTCTGAGGCACACCATGCATCACCACAGGGGGGGATACAAGTCAAGGAGCCATCTCCTCTCTCGCTTTCTCTCTCTCTCTCTCTCTCTCTCTCTCTCTCTCTCTCTCTCTCTCTCTCTCTCTCTCTCTCTCTCTCTCTCTCTCTCTCTCTCTCTCTCTCTCCCTATCTCTCTTTATCTTTATCTTTCTCTCCCTCTAACACGCTTTCTCTCTCTCTCCCTCCCTTTCTCTCTCTCTCTCTCTCTCTATCTCTTTATATTACTCTCTCCCTCTCACACGCTTTCTCTCACTCCCTTTCTCTCTCTCTCTCACCCTCTCTCTCTCTCTCTCTCCCTATCTCTCTTTATCTTTCTCTCTCCCTCTCACACGCTTTCTCTCTCTCTGTCGCCCTCTCTCTCGCCCTCTCTCTCTTTCGCCCTCTCTTGCCCTCTCTCTCTCTCTCTCTCTCTCTCTCTCTCTCTCTCTCTCTCTCTCTCTCTCTCGCCCTCTCTCTATCTCTCTCTCTCTCTCTCTCTATTTATTCCAAGAACTTTGACACTCTAGGGGTGCCAATGTTGCAAGCATTTTACAACCTCACTAGAGCAGCCAACCTTTGATAGTCAAATCAGTCTTGTATCGGCCTCCTTCTATATTTATATTGCAATGGTTTCAAACCATTTAATTGTGGTGTAACGTCACCGGATGGTGTTTCCTGGAGCCCTATATATGGTCGTGGCGTCCCTTAGATGACGTGTTATCGAGAGGTTCCCAAATTTTCGGTGTCCAATGTTTACAGGCCTACTTCACTAGGTGTGCTTGTGTTGTAAGGTGTCACTTAAATCAGGTCAAAGTACAAAACACTGCACCGCAGTTTGTAAAAATAGCTCCAGTGTGTAATTCACATGATATGGATTTATTTATTTAATCCAAAAGCAAGTATCACGTATGGAATCGACAGAGGGGCAGAGAAAAAAAATAGCATCACACTTTTGTGACAGATAGGGAGCAGTTGGATGTATACAAGTATCCACTGCGTGTATACAAAGTATGCATTAGTGCTCACATTTACATGACTACTATGTTGATGGCTGGCTGCTGCTATAGGTCTCCCCTGCTGACAGCTGACAGGCCAACTGAAATGATGCACGTCTTGTTCCTGTATCAGAGAGGCGAGCTAGCAACCATGAAACTCGTGTGGCAGGGACACTACATCCACGTTATGAAGAGCACGGACAGATTTAAAAAAAAAAAAAAAGAACACAAGAGAAAGGACGGGAGAAGGAGGGGCAGAGGAAAGAGGAGAAGCACTGGCTCATGATATAAATTGTCCCAATTACAATAAAGTGTGGCTCTTGGTCAGCGCAAGCGGCAGGCTGTTCATCTTTATTAGGATAAGTTAATGAAAATCAATCCCCCTCCGATAAGCTCTTATCTTCACGGCCTCTGCGAGGCCCTCGCACGAGGAGATAATAAATTAGGGTAATATTGCCTTTGATGAGGGAGTGAATTGCAAATTATTGTAACTTTCCAAAGATTTATGACACCGATGCTTAATTTCCGCGCCGGGCTCTCCGTTGCGTCCGGGTGCTTTGGGGCCATTTGTTAAAAGTTTTATGACACCGACTCGTTAATACAAATACAGCCCGGCCGGGACAAGCAGGTGTTCCTCGCAGCTCTCACTACTGTTACAGTAGCACTAAGGCACGCTAACAAACACTGCTGAACCGGCTGGATCCCTCTCTGGTATACAATAGGATGCCAATCGGCACGGCTTTTCATCATCAACTGTTGAAGTAAAAATATAAAAAGCGCAGAGACCATCGGTTGGCTGAACTGAAGTACATCTGCCAATCACGCTGTGTTATCTATCCCCCTCTCCCCTATATTCTATCAGTGTATGAAATGTAGGTCAATAACTCATTCGGCAGTGAGGCTATGGGTGGGATATTTCTGCTTGCCTGCTGTCACTCTGATTATTGAGGAGACAGAGCGATTGGGCAAGTCAGGTAGGGCCCGAGGTAGGAGACAGCCGGGTCATAACTGTGACCGCCGTAATCGAGCAATCACATGCACACGTACACACACACACACACACACACACACACACACACACACACACACACACACACACACACACACACACAAAACTGCACATGTAGTCGGACACACACATGCATGCATTCATGCATGAGCACACACATATGCACACACACACACACATACTGACATACACAAACATAAATACTGGCATACATACATGTCAGAGAGATAACTTTGTTTTTGCTCTCGTTCAGTAGCAGTGACCCATGTGTGATGTGTGTTATGCAAGTGTACTAAATATCTCTTAGCTGGTACAATCTGACTCTTAGGATGAAATAAGAAAATATTTTCATTAGTATCATCTTATTTGTGCATTTGCTTATTCTGAAAAAAAACACAATGCAATTATTAGATCTTAATTGTTCGACTGCAGATTTGAGGAAATAAACAAATGCATGTGGTATAGGTTATGCAAACGTCATATCTGTTGCGCCAAACAAGGTTTGGAGAATGAGTCGCCATGGTAACTGAGAGGAGAGTTTAGTCTAATCTTGGTAGCTGGCACCAGAAATTCTGGCATCCCAGGAATTCTGACATAACATATTTGGTTAACCTGGAAATACAGCTTCTTGAAACAAGGCCCTGAAGCAAACCCTAATAACGAAATACTCCTGCAGTAGGCCCTATCTCTGGTCACATTATCTTCCTCCAGCAAACTTATCCATTGTAATCCAATGTCCAACTCGGATTTATACTCGAACAAGATAACTACACACTGATAATTGTGCCGTTGTCACACAACTTCATTTTAAACCACTACCTCAGATGGAATGCCGTAAAACACAATAACACAATGTGTTCTGTGTGCACATCCAACAGCCATGCGGTTATGTCACCTGATAAGTAATCAAGTGGATAACGTGGAGAGCATTTTCTGTTTCAATTTGCTGCTCCTGCGCCGGCCCAAATGGTGAAAGAAGAAGCGGCTGCGCCCATTACATGCTACCACGCAGGAGCAGATAAGCGGAACGTTTGACCTTGTAATCTCAAAGTCTATCATCATCTACCAGGGTCTCATCTACTCTAAAGTAACACCTTGTATTAAGACAGCCATCCATCTAGCCCGTATCAATCAGGGAGAGGACTCACACACCACTATCTATTTACCTTGCCAAGTGCTCTATTAATATCGAATTAATTCACCCATTGAGAGTATCAATCACTCAAGAAGGGTTTTTTCCCCCCTCAACTCATTAGCTAGGTAATTGTCCTTGTTTACAGGAGAAAGTGAAGTCAGGGAGGCTCATAAAGAGAGGTTGACCGCAGTCTATAGGGGCTTGAGCAGGTGCCAGCAAATCCATCCCCCGAGCAAGTAAAAGCTGCTCTTCTTAATGAAATATTGACGCGTGTGCTCTGTCTATAACTCTATAAACTATACGAGAGGATTCCAAGGGTGTGAAGTGGTTTGATCTTGGTGTGTGTGTTTATAACAACGTGTAACTTTTCCTCTGATGGAGATTATCTCAGAGAAGACAGAGAGAGAGAGATTTGCTTGTCGTCAGGAAAGAGGAAGCCTTTTAGGGGTATTACTGCCCACTTTCACACCCGGGTGAGACAAGGTTAGTTGTTGTGCCTGTGACAGTGTCGTCGGATAAACTGCATCTCAAACATGACATTAATCAAGACATAGCCTGAAGCTTTTAAGCTTTGTTTACTATTAACACACACTCTCTCTTATACACACACACACACACACACACACACACACACACACACACACACACACACACACACACAGGCAAAACACAAACCCAAACAGTTTACCGCCATGAAATATGCAAAACTACAATTACAGCATTTAGGGGATGAAAAATGATAGAGGTTTGAGGGGGGAGGTTTGACGTGTGTCGTAAATGCTAGGACAAGCAGTGGTGGAACACAACCATTAAAAGGCCCAATTGAGGCTGTATAGCCGTCAAGTGTGTTAACTAGCAGTCTGCCTGCCTCGCGTCGCTTCCTTCAGACGAGATTGCAAGTGACAGCTTTTACCACCGTCTCGCAATTACCTCCCTCCTCTCTCTCTCTCCCCTCCTCTTGATATTGGGAATAAGGAGTGATGAAGCACAGTCACCCGCAGACGACATGATTTAGACCATCTGGTATGTGCTAAGGATGCAACAGCAAATGGTGAGAGCGGGGAGGGACACACCATTCCCTTCCTGTCATCTCCCCCCCCCCCATCACATGGCTTAGTAGCTGGGCTTTTTCTTTTGAGAAGTTGAAGTGATGTGGCTGGGTGAAAGGGGCTGTGACCGTGGACGAACCCCCGAGAAACAGCGGGATTTGGACAAAAAAACCACTGTGTGACTAATTGGAGTTCCCTGAACACTTCGGAGTTAAATTGCTATTTTGATCCACAAAGTGCTTAAAAGCGTCTAGTCAACCGTCACTTTCCGATCCTGCGTTGATGCGATTTGTTCACTCGATTCTATCCACGGACGCCCGGTCAGGTCCATGGAGTCGAGACTGGTTCTGCGGCCCCACACGCAGAGCGCCGTATTGATACGGCAAAAGGAACTTATTGAAAAATTTGATGTTAACTAGCTAAATGTGGTTCAGGAGGCAGAGCGGGAATGCTGGTACCTGGGAGGTTTATAGTTCGATCCCCGGCCCCTCGTAGCTGATGGGTGAGGTGTCCCTGGGCGAGAGACCTCACCCTACCTGCCCCCGACGAGCTGGCTGTCGCCTTGCATGGCTGACACCGCCGTCGGTGTGAATGTGTGCATTAATGGGTGAATGTTAGCCAATATTGTAAAGCTCTTTGAGTGGCCACTGGTTAAAAAAAGCACTCTATAAATGCAGCCCATTTAATAAATAATTTCAAATATGTACAAGAAGCATAGTTTGGAGTATCCACCATTTTATTACAGAAAATTACAGATGAGGTACAACACATTAGTTTAATTTCTCTTACAAGAACTCAAAATAACCTAAGTACATATACAAACAACTGTAAAACCATACAGTTAAAAACTATACACAGGCAAATGTACACAATATAAAACACATATATACACACATTCAATATATTATTATATAGAGATTTTGCTTTCTGTTTATTTTTTTTACTGGAAGCTAAGCAGCTTGAAGAGGGAGTGTTTCACTGAACGGCATCTTACACACACAATTAAATCTTGATGAAAAAGACTCAAACATCATCTATTATATAGGTAGTATTTATGTATTGTTGTTGGATCCTGGAAAAGAAAATAATTCTCGGAAAACATTCTGACGAAAATACAAGCGGAACATGGTAGTGTAATAAGTGCTGCATTACATGACTGGATTATTTAGGATGCAATATCCCAAAAAGAAATACTTGAATATCATCAAATAACACATGAAATGCTGAAACCTGTGCACAGTTTTGTGTTGTCAGTTAAAAAAAAGTTATTTACAAAATGAACCCCTCCGATTGGCTGCCCTGTGGACAGCGCACCGACAGACTGTAAGTTCACATTTTCTCACGCTTCCTTCCGCCCTCGACCCCTACACCGAGCGAATGAACTTTTTAGAGAACCGAACCCACACAAACACAACGCTACATCACCGTTAATATTCAAGCTCCTACTCAAAATGAAGTGACACATGTTTGAATACACACGCAAACGCACACAACAACAAAAAGTTGAATGGAATGGTGTTTTTTCGGCGAGTGCTAAATCCTTCAAAATCACAGCAACTGGAAATAAAAAATAAAAAAAACGGACTTGAAATGATATGAACACCACGTTAGAGACACTCGTTCCCCAAGCTGACGTCGCCCCCGCTCCCGTTTCCTCTTTTCCTTAGGATCGTTTGTTTTCCGTCTTGTTTACGTCTCTACCGGCGCCTACTGCCGTGCTCCTCCTCTTCTTCCTCCTCCTCCTCCTCCTCCTCCTCTACCAGAGCAGGATAGCGAGGAGCACCAGGAGTGCGGAGAGCAGGGAGGGCCGTGTGGCCGACGGTGGCCCCGGCCACGCCCCCCCGCTCTTCAGCCGCGGAGTCCTGGGCGAGTTCTGCCTCAGCCGGCTGGGCGGCAGCGCCTTCAGGTCCTCCAGGGCCCCGAACGCCGCCAGGGAGAACTCGGGGTCCCCCGTGGTCAGCAGGTCGAACACGCACGACTGGAAGTACACGTCCTCCACCTGCAGGGTCTCGCGGCACCGGGCCGTGGCGCGCTCCACCGTGTAGCTCTGGTGCGGCGGGCCCAGCCCCGGGCCCGGGACCGCCACCCGGGGGTGCTGCCCCGGCCGGCCCAGGGAGTGCTCCTTGATGAGCTCGTTGCGCGGGCAGCCGTGCAGGCAGAGCTGCAGGCCGCCGTCGTCGCGCTCAGAGTAGTCCAGTAGGTCCTCGGGCATGCGGATGGCGAAGGTCAGGTAGCGGCCCACGCGTCGCACGATGATGGACGTGCCGATGTAGCGCGCCTGGATCTTCACCTGCCGGCCCGTGCCGCCGCGCTCCACGATGACCAGGCTGCCGCTCTCGCCACCGCCGCCGCTGCGCGTGCCGTCCTGGAAGGCGGACGGGAGGTCCTCCGTGGTGGCCTGGTACACTTTCTGCTCCGTGCAGCCCTGGTAGGACTTGAAGATCACGGTGATCTGGAAACAGGGAGACGGGAGGTGTTATTAATTGGGTCAAAGTGGGGTGAACTTCTCACTGTTTGAACCGGTTGCACTGGTGGTTCAGGTCACAGTTATGTTTATGGGTCAGAGCTTAATTTTTGGCGAGGAAACAACGTCACTGCTGACTACTAGCAATAACTTGCAGTACCGCTTTCGGCCACAGTGTGGCATCAGTTAACCAATGTTCTAATGGGAGCAAGTACTCGTATGTATAAATTATACTTGGAATCCCATGATTCAAAAGCTCAATTCTCTCAAGTGGAATTGATTTCCACGAGCATGCAATCTGAGGGCTGTAGGCACACAGGTTCACAGAGGCATTAGAAGCCTTTATACACAAGAGCACCAGAGGACACGCTCTATTTGAAGTCTTAACCAAACATGCAGAGGGCAAATGAACCGCATGGCAGTCATAAATGTGCGTCGTGTGGCTGGGAAACCTCTTTCCAATCTTATCTTGGGAAAATTCCTAATAATGTCGTAAATGATAGTTCGGAGTCCATAATTCTTCGCCGGGTGCCGGATCAAACAAGGAGATGACGGTCTCCAGGCTAACAGCTCCATAAATCAACACGCTTTACTCTGCTGACAATGTGCTCGGTAAAGGCTGAGACTTCAATTAGTATTCTAGCCTGGGTCGAATGAAAAATATGAAACTTGTAAAATTGAAAAAGGTGACTTTGGACAAGTTTACAGATGCAGTGTCGTGGGTGGGGGATTCACATTTAGGGCCTTTAGCAGACGCTTTTATCGAAAGCCACTACCAACAAGTAGATTTGTCAGAAGAAGGTGCAACAATATATCACTGTCGGTACATTAAGCATCTGCCTCAGCAGTAAGGGGGAATGGGCCTATATCTGGGCAGAGAACTCAGCTGTACAGCCTCTATTATTATGGGGGTTCTCCACCAGACCTACCTAAGCCACAGTTCACCGGCCCACCATGTTTCATGCTGAAGACTTAGTGACTGGGATGCATCTCTGATGTGTGGCCAATGTAGAAAGGGGATTGCATGCAGTGGTTTCTAGATTAGATTGCAACTAAGCACTACAAAGATCTCCTGATCATCTGAAGATTGTAGACCATTATTTTGATGTACTACACTTTGTGGAAATAATTATTTGTGTGTATTTTACCATGCAAGCATGCATAGTTCAATGCCCCGAGGTTAAAAGAGAGGCACAATGTATTCAGCAATGACTTCATGAGACAAAAAGATTAGGACTTTCTATCTAATTATTCATATTTTTTATCATTCCATATTGACACAAAAAAGGGCCTGTTAATTATTTGACCGGGGGGGGAGGCCGACTTCCACTTCCTATCAGCGATGTAAAATGTAAGAGCGCATGTTAATCACTTCCATATGACCACCCATGTGTAAAGAGGCAAAGCACTCAAGCATATCTGCGATTCAATACCACTAAAGCACTCTCTTCTCTCCACTCCCAGTGGATCTAAGGAACTGCTGAGATGAGAGAACTTAAGTAGTTGCAGATTGATAAGGGACTATTGACAGTTGGAAGGGTCTCAAAGAGTTCCGACAGTATCCGAGCTGGCAACTGGCAACATTTCTTTAAAAATACCAATTATTAATGTTCCATCATACCATCTAGAGAGAACACACATTAAAGTCCAAGAAGTTCAAACGAGAGTGCAAAAATGACAATATAGTCAAATCCACCAGCAAGTAAACCCTTACTAAACCACAGGGCTTGCTGAGTAACTATATGTCCTACAATGCATTGGTAGGTGGACTCAGTTATTGGTGAGGTAGTTGGTGATCAGAATGAGTTCTTGAATCAAAGTCACGACAGACTTTATTTTATTTCACCAACTGGTGATATCTTTAGCAAACTATGCAGTCTCAGTGCTGCGTGTCGCTGTGGGGGGGGGGTATTAAGACCACCCACACTCATATTTCTAATTCTTAAAAAGTCCTAGTGCCTTATTAGCCCACACAATGGTCCTTTGTTGAAACCTACACTCCTTTGCCTCGTCTACGGCAAAACTAAAAGCGATATAATAATCATAATAACAAAATAACAAATAATTGTTCCTCTACTGAGCTGAAAGCTGACTTTGTTTAAGTTGCCCACCAACTACCAGATCATTTCACAACAGCCACAACTGAATCCAGAAAACGCATCTGCAAGCCGTTTGGCCCAGAGTCCATATCCTTGTATAATAGAAATATTGGAAACACACATAAGCTCAACGGTTTCCCAACAAACTGGAGAACCAACAGAACCACGAAACCCAGAGAACCCCCTAGCTCCCAACCCGACGGCCGGACCTCACCTTGCTGGTTGCCGTGGCGCTGGACCCCAGGACGACGGGGACGTTGGTCACCTGTACCGACAGGTAGTGGTTGTCAATCAGAGGCCACGCCCCCTCCACCTTGCAGGTCTGAAACTCATCCCGGAACGTCCGCAAGTGAGGGTCCCCGAATAATCCACAGTGGGCGTATTTCTTCTGCTGGCCGCCGGAGCCCGACCCCAGGGCACGGCTCTCGTAGTCGCAGCGCTCCGAGACGGCGGGCTTGGCCGTGCTGGGGGCTTTGGCCGGGGAGGTGGGCCCGTCGCTGGAGCAGTTGTGTTGGGAGAAGAGCTCCTTGATGCGGAACACCGCGGAGTGGTACACGAGGTTGCCCCGGCAACCGCGGGCCTGCCTCCGGGTACACTGGGCGTAGGCCCGCAGGGCGATACAGTAATCCACATCTGGGGGCATCTCCTCCTGCAGGCCACCAGAGGGCGACGTGGAGGCCACGTAGTCTGCGTTGCAGCGCTGGATCCGACACTGCTGGCAGTGAGCTGGAAAATCAAGGAGATGAGATTGATCAGATTGGGATCTCCACTTGAGGATTGCAGCGTATCATAAAACAATAACATTAAATAGTTTTGGGAATATAGAAAGAAACTACTCCTTTTTGTCTACGTTTAGCTCAAAATGCTTATCCAATTAATACAGATATTTAAACCCATATTCCCTGCAGAATTCAACTTGACCACAGTGAAGTTTAAAACGCAGTACAGAGAAACTTTCCACTATTGACTTTATCTTCCACGGGAGAGCTATAAAGGTTTAGACACGCAAGCCCACACACGGCCTTTAGACCAGTCTAGGAAGCAGCGTCTTGAGTCAGTCAGAGCTTATTTCCCCAAACTAGCCCTCAAAGAAATAACATGGAGCCCTACTGCAGGAGGAAATCAACCTGTGTAGTTTGCCTTGGGGTGTTGAATGTGGTTTGGCTGTTGCTGAGGCAATACAAGTCCATTAAAATGGACCAAACGCCATTGAGCTCGGGTGTGGAAGGAAACTCACAGGCCCAGCATTAAGGAATCTTGGAACAAAAAACAGCAACGTGTTTATTGACTAAGGGGCTAAACAGCTGGGCGGTAGGTGGGGGCTGCAGCATCATGGCTACGAGGTAGTGTGTATACTGTGGAAAGATAGGAGCCCGACTGTTGCTTTGGACAGCATGTTAAAAAGATCTGGAAGTACTAGGGGCATAGAATATGTTTTCCATCGAACAAAAAACTATTTGACGTTTAAAATTGGTTTGGAATAGAAACAGATGGTATTGATCAGGCTGCAACTGCTTTGGAAACGCTTATGGCAAAGGATGCTTCAATGTTTGCCCCAGTGGCCTCAGAGATGTACCAGGCTTCACTTTTTGGGCAATAACAAAGAAAAAAGGGAGATAAATAGATGCTTGTGGGATTGTTTTTATCCCTTTCTCACCAAGTTACATTTGAGATGAATGGAGATGTGATAATGATGAGTTCAGGAGCAAAGGGGGTACCTTAAGAGGCATCTCACACCAGTCCTCTGAATTCCACAAGCCCTCCTGAATCAACAGGTCTCTTTACTCAACTCTCAGACAGGCATTTCTGGAAATTCCAGGCTATGGACCAATATCAAAAATCATATATCTATCTAACATTAAATGTATCTGCTATGAAACTTTCATATCAGCTTTGGGTAATAGAGAGAAAAGGGCCTTACAACGAGGGAAAACAAACTTCACTACCCAACCCACTTCTATAGTCTGCCCCTAGAGAGTTTTGATTGATTATTTAAAAATATCTTGATTATAAAATAATGGGTGCGCAGAGGGTGAGTTTAGACAGGTCACATCTCTAAATACATGCATTTGTTTTGCTCCATGTGTCACTAAACTAGAACGCAGTCTAGCAATCGAAATAGCATCTCCATCTCCACCGATGCCCATTGGAAAAATGTGCACCGCCAGTGACTTGAGGCTTTGTAGTGCATTGTTTTGTTGCATTTACCGCAACTTGGTTTGTGAAGCTGCTACGTTATAAGGTTTTAAGTAACATGCCGCAAAGCAATGCAACAATGTGGATCCATCGTGCACAGCACGCATTTAAAAAAAACAACGAGGGTTTTGCATGAAGTAGTGCTTTTAAAAAGTTAAACCAACACGCTCAGTCAGAGGCCGAGAGGACTGGACACCATGCATGCTCAGGAACGGAGCAGGAACGAGGCGACAGAAATTGGATTGTTTTTAAACCAAGCAGAATTGTGTGCAATTGCTCAAATGCATACTTTGTTCAAGCTATCCCGCGGACTCGGCGTGATCGGTTCAACGTAGCCTGCTGGTCTCAGCGGACTGCCGTGGTCAGAGGACGTGCTATCAGGCTAGGCTAACCAGGAGAAGTGAAGCACAAACTTTATGAAACTCTTCCAAAAAGTTTGGGTGAAACTTTGTTTACTCCGTAGACATACGTGGGGCTTCATCGATCTCTAATGTGCGACCGTTTTCTAGTTAGGAGAAACAAGGAGCGCCAAGTTGATTGTCCGTAAAAGGACTCGGGCTCTGTATGGTTTTGCGCAAAAAGCTAGCAGCTATTCAACTGTTGTCCCCGAACGGAGCAACTTCTCCTCAAGCCTTTACGCTCCACGCAACCTGACGATTCGATGATATAAAGAAAATAAATGCGTTATTCCAAAACACGAGGTGTAACGATGCGATAGAAACGCGTTTGCATCCAGGGACGCGAATTCTGCGGATAAACAAACAAAACCAAAGTTTGGAGCTCCGTGCGGGTAAAGGCTGCGTGAGGACCCGCAGACCCGGGGCGCAAAGCGGGCAGGACGGCGCTCCTCTTACCTGGTCGGGACAGCAGCGAGAGGAACACCATGGTCAACGTGATACAGTTCCAAAGCTGCCGCTTAGCCGAGGTTTGAGGTCCGCTTCTCCCCATACCAATCCATTCAGTTAGAATGGAGATCCTCGACTGCTTCTCATCGACGTGGTGGCTGCGGGGAATTAGAGCAAAAATTCGTATCCTTTCCCCCCCCAAAGCACTGTCATTGAAAAGGGGGCCCTGCCTGTCTTCAGGGCGGCCCTACAAGGGGCGGGGTCTGAGGTGGAGACACAGGGGGCTCCGGGGGTGATTGTTCACCAATGAAAGAGCAATTATTCACTAACCACTTCGTATTTACATGTAGCGGCAATTACCAGGACGAGTTCAATGGAAAGTTGTCCACCGCAAACAATGTAGCGGCGTTATGGCTGTGGTGGATGTAGGGCTCAGGATCAGGTGTTCATATTCAGGACCTGATGTATGATTTGATTTATTGGAATTTATTTATAAGTGTTTTAAATATTTTAGGTCACTCTGACCTAATGCAGTAGATCAGTAAATACATATTTTTTGCATCAATGTCCTGTTAGATCCCTTGATCTGAAAAAGCATATGGCCTGGCGGAAAAAACTGATTTGTGTGTGCGAATCACGCCTCCAATTACGTTTTCTCACTTAACACAATAGCGCTTAATACAAACATTTACAACTATTCAATGATGCATGAAATCACTTCATGGGACTCTCTCTGACTACTCCGATGTGATTATCAGTAGGGGGTTTCATAAAAAAGGTTAACTTATTAGCAATAAGAAATATGCTTAGCTTTTCAGTGTATTGACATTCTAATAATGTATGCTGTTAAATTGTTTAATTACATCCAAACTCGACAGAAAGCATAATGTTATAGAGACATGTGAACAATACATCGCCTAGATATTGTGTGTTCCACAGGCTTTCAACATAGAAAGTAGCTCTGAATTGTTTCCTCTGAGGCTCTGTGTGCTCTATTCGTTTTTCCATTACACTTTCAGTCAGACACTTGTATGCTACTCTTTTTTCCCGTTTGCAGCCAACTTTCCATCTCTCTCACTTCTCAAACGACACTGTCTTTCATTTGCACAGCTGCTGCACGGCCACGCCATCTGCAAGGCACACAGGATTATTTGCTCTCGTTCTCAAGACACATTCTGTGGCCCTCCGACTGCAGGCATTCCGACCGAGGCACCACGTGTTGCGTCTGTCGAACGGTATCCCCAGCGTTCTCCTCCACCATAGTGTCCCATCATGTGCATGCTTTACAGCATCGGAGATTAAACTCCAGTGTAAGCTCTCCCTAAGATAAAATAAAGTAAAGCCCAGACAGTTGTTACTACTTTACTCTATGTTCATGCCGGCTCTTTTTTTTATGGGCACGCACACACATTGTGTGAGCAATCTTTCAGTCGCTGTGAAGGTGCTCAGAGGAGCCTGTCGATGCGGGGCTGGTATATTTTGGTTAAATGGGGGGAGGGTGTGTGTGTGTGGGGGGGTAGCGGGGGGGGGGGGGGGGGGGGGGGGGGGAGTGGAACGTTTGGATTGTTGTGCGCTGGTCGCTGGGCCTCAGTCACACTAGGTCCAGTTTGCCAGCTTCATCCCCCCTGGGACAGCTACCTTTACACCGTGTGTTCTGCTCATTTGGGGAGGCTTGGTTGGTGTGTTGTAGGGCTTTATGATTGTACCCTGTGAACAGCAGCTCCCAGTCCCCAAAGCATGACCCTTCCTCCCCGCATCACAGCTGCCATCTTGAAGTTCGTCTTTGACAGCACACGGTAATTAAAACGTAATTACCTCTTGCATCTTTCCTTTTCAGGGTCGCTGGACATCCTTTCCTGTAAAAAAATAGATGAAAAATATACCATTTTGTTTGCTTGAGTCAAATAAGGTACAGCAACTAAAATGTGTTTGCTAAGACATTTCAATTGATAACCAGAGCCAGAGTCGTAGTGATAGTAAGTAGTAAGCACAACACAGCCAAAACAAGGGCTGGGTTGTGCTCAATTTCACACCGAGGCAACAGAATCAGAGATGGGTTGATACCGCTAGCAATAGTCTATTGTTTCTGACAAAATTAAAAAAATGTCTCTTACTACGGCCCTTATGTGAGTTTGGCATTATTGAAAGTCAGCCCGATGAAGCAAACAGTGAATTGATCCAGGTGGGTGATCAGGATGAATTCTTCACATGAAAGCCCCCCCCCCCCCCCCCTTCTGGATGGTCTGTTGAGCCTGATAGCAAAGAAAGACCCCTTTCTCCCCCTCTTGCTCTCTCAGTATATTGCGTTGCATTACCTTGCAAAAATGCATTTGTATCTTCTCAAAGTGTGTGTGTGTTTGTGTGTGTGTGTGTGTGTGTGTGTGTGTGTGTGTGTGTGTGTGTGTGTGTGTGTGTGTGTGTGTGTGTGTGTGTGTGTGTGTGTGTGTGTTTTGGTGTGAATGTGCACATGTATCTTCTCAAAGTGTGTGTGTGTGTGTGTTTTGGGTGTGAATGTGCCTGTGCTGTACTAGATTACACTGGAGACAGATAACTAGAGAATTATATGTTTGAAGTGTGTATATATATATATATATATATATATATATATATATATATATATATATATATATATACATAAGAATGTAGTATATCTTTAAAGTATATGTTAAATCAACTGCTTGCTCCAATAGAAAAGTGAATCGGATGACTCGGCTACTGTTGAGCAAGCTGTCTAAAACCATCTATAACCGAGCAAAGAACTAACTTTATTTTTGAGAGGAACACATGCGGCCTGACAGAGGACAAAGAAAACAGGAGGGGAACCTCTCAGCTTAACGTTCCCCTGAAAATAAAGACTATACTTCTCTATCCCCATTATGTCTACCTTAAACGTATACTAAGTGTTGTTGCCCAAAGAAAAACAGAATTAGAATAGCAAGCGATCGAGCAAGCGTCAGAGAGACAGAGAGAAAGAAGAAAAGGACAGCAAAGGAGGGCTGGATGAAGCAGGAGAAAAAGGGGAAAATGGAGGAGCGGTGGTATTGGGTTTCCCCATGACTGTGTGTCTGGCCGCGCCACATGTTCCCCATTATAGTGCTCACACTGTGGGACCTGAAGCCCACCAGAATGCTTGTTTTTGTTATTAGGCCCATCACACTGTGGTCGGGAGGAAACCAGCAAACCGGCCCAGACAACTCTTCACAGGGACTTCGTATTTCACTCTTGTAAATCCCATTAAAAGAAAAGACCAAAAACAAAAAAAAAAGGCTTTTATCAGTCATTTGTACTGAGACGTTTAAAACGTTGGTATGATGGGTTGAGGGTTTTCTGGAGCGCTGCCAAACCATGAAGCGCCACAAACAATTTCAAATGTTGATTTGAGAACGTTAAAGTTTCAAAAAAGCAGTTGGAAAAAGTGCATCTCAGCGAAACGGCAGCTCCGTGCTTCTGAATTTTCATTTAATTTCATGCCGATGGAGATTTGTCAACGGAGACGTGTTTCATGTTGCCTGTGAGGCCAGATAACATCAGAGATTGAAATCAGTCCGAGCATGCTCCGCGGCCTAAGCCTCAACTACACAGCGCTAAACTAAGAGATACACTTATCAACTTTTAAACAGGGAACCAAATCATCTGGAACCTTTTCCCTTTTAAAAATAAAGTCTTTGACTGAAGTGAACCAGCCAGTAGCGCATACCGATTGGTGCAGAGACGGAGAGAGTTTCAGAGAGTTTCAGAGAGTTTCAGAGAGAGGGAGTTGGAGAAAGGCTTTGGCATCCCCTCTGTTATCCGGAGAGATAAGAGAAGCCGTGGTGTTGGTGTATATGGGGCGGCACGGATAGCATCTTCACTCAAGGATCCCACTTACAGGACCTTGATTGATACCTGACAGAGCAAAGGGGGGGGGGACACACAACCAAATGTTGTTCTTGGTTCCTCTCGGTAGGCAGCTATGAATGGTTCTACTCTGTTCTTTGGATCTTTGTCGCTGAGCAATCAGGGATTATCACACGCAAAGTGTATCAACGGTTCGAGAGAGAAAGAGAAATCCAGCAGCAGACTTCAGAACGCGTACAATCCCTGCTTTTGTTTGAGCCTTGTTTTGTTGTTGCCTTAACTTCTAACCACACAGAACGGAGCTTCTCACCTCCTCTTTCCGCTGCTTTCACAGGAGCAAATGTTGTTGACACAGCGGTGAGGCCAGGCCGCCTGGTGAATAGACAATCAACTGACAGGTAACCCTAGCCCTGGGGTCACGGGGTCACAGCGGCCTGATGAGGGATGATGGGTAAAATTAATGGCGAACGGCACACAGAAGGCTGCGTGGATCAGAAGGCTCTGAGCCACGCAGCCTTCATGGTGAGGTTTCAGGGCCATTTGACCTCTGACCTGGCTTCTACCTGTGTGCGTGTGCGTGTGTGTGTGTGTGTGTGTGTGTGTGTGTGTGTGTGTGTGTGTGTGTGTGTGTGTGTGTGTGTGTGTGTGTGTGTGTGTGTGTGTGTGTGTGTGTGTGTGTGTGTGTGTCGGAGATAAACATCTTTATTCAATGAACACATCTCTCCTTCTAAATAACAGGCTGCTTCTCTGTTGTATTTGGAGGTCTTTAACAAACGTGCCTCTAATGGTAAATCAGAGCGAGAGTGTATATAACGTCATAGAGAAGCACAGATTATTCCACTGCATGTCTTTGTTTGAACATGCCTGGCTTTTCCTTTCTACCCTTTGCACACACCCTTCCCCCATTCTTGACACCTGAGGCAGCGCATATAAGTCAGGTAACAAATTGCTTTGTAACAACTCTCTTTCAGTTTCAAAATGGCATTATTATACTGACAAAAAAAATCTCTTCCATTGGCTAAATGACTAGAACTATCTCCAGACATCCACCTGTGGAAATGTGTACTGTCTGGTCGCAGACATTTTGTTCTCTATTCTCTGTTTCTTTTTTCCATCTATTAGTTAACCAACATTTACTACAATCAACTCAATCGCGTTGGTTCCTACAACATCACAATGTCATCGATTTGAGTTATTCTTTTCTTTCATTCAAACTCTGAAGCGTTTGAATGACTTCTAATTCCTGGCCAGAATAAGTGTTGACAACACTGTCTTCGCCACACTGCCTCTCCCCATTTGTTGAGGTGCAAGACCGCAGGGGGAATATTTGTTTGTCCCCACCCCCGTCCCCCAACTGGTACTTTAAGCAACACCCCCGCCCCCACCCCACCTCTACCCCCCCCCCTATCCCCGACCCTGTGGTTTGAAGGAAAGCTCACAGCACCATGGCGATTCACTCGACCTCCCCTCCAAGTCATCCTCTTTCCACTGGTACGTCGTCTGGCTGGACTTTGTCTAACCCCAACGCTAAGTCTGGCTCACGACCTCCACAAAGTTATCTGGTGGTTCTTTCAGACAGGGGTGCACCAGTGAAGGAAACCATGAGGATGTATTTAAGCAGTCCCTAGGGTCCTTTGGTTGGACCCTTTGGATAAGAGACCCTTCCCCGAAAACTCCATAGCTCTAGAAGTCTGCTAGCTCTACGGCCGTAGCCGCAGGATCTATCACATCTGGTTCAGGCAGAGGAATATATCAGGAAGATTTTTCGTACTCCGATTGAGGTGGAAAGTCAATATCGATATGGAGAGTTGTCATAACTCCTAGTTCATAGATGAATACAGCGTATGGGTTGGTAGCTTTCAGCCAACCTTATTGAGCGTGTTTGGCAGTTTCAATGGCATTCATGGCAGAGATGGGAAGAGGTGAAATTAAGTCATAAGTCACTTTTCGAACCTCATACTTTCAAGTCGGTCAACTGTTGGGTCAGATAAGCTACTTATGAATCTTCTTTTCACCCCAAGACATTTAGCCCTGCTCACTATAATTACTGTATTATAATTTAGTACGGGGGAATGAAGGCAAGAATATGACTTAACAAAAACTTGAATTTCTCCAGCGCAATCCCCTTCCACCAATAATACATGTTATGTGTTATAACATGTATCATGACTCATAGCCTCTGCCAATGAGAGGTCTTCTAGACATGACTGATTAACCTACAAACATGTCAATGCATTTCTTGGCCAATATTTGATGTTTCTCATATAGACAGCCATATCCTTTGACTCAGTTTATCATGAGGACGATATATCATACATCCCCTTCACAGCCTTAACCTATGTCGGGATATTGGTAGCGCTTTACATACAGAAAGTGCTCTTTGTGTCACGTATGGCCGTGAATCAGAAGAACGGCCTGTGTTTAACAGAATGTAACAGTTGGTATTTTTTCTGCCTCAGACCACCGGAGCAGCTGCCCCCTCGCCCAGGAATAGATGGACAGACGAACATACAATAACCCAGGAGACCTTCATGGGATATACATTTAGATATTCTGATCTATTCCCTCCACTGAAGCATTTCAAGAATGCTGTCTCTCTCTGCATGGGTGGGTACGAGAAAAATGTAAGTGGATAAACTAAGCGGATGAACTGAAGAGAGTGTCCTTGTTTCAGTTTTAAATGAAAATGTCTAATAATCAAGCTTTAAAATTGCTCTTTGCATTTTTTAATGCATTCATATACTTGATGAGTTTTACTTAAACAACAAAAATCTTTTACGAAACCTTTGAAACCCTGATACCAGAAATGTTAATTGTTTGCATTAATCCAATTAAACTAAAAGACAGTAGCATTCATCCGTAATTTCATAAATGTTTCCATGCCAAGACGTTTGATACATATCTGCCGTTACACTGTAAAGCATTGACATCTAGTAACAGGGAAGCCAACCTACCTTTTGGTCGATGTGTGTCAGTGATGTTTCGCTGTAACGGCGACGGACCTCAGCTCAAACAACAGACCCGGCAGACTAACTCCTAACCCTTGTCTTCCTGCAACTTCAGCTGCCCAGCTAAGAGCTCGGGGGGCAGCCACACAGGGACAGATAACCATTGGAATTAAGGCACATGACAGCAGCTGTCTGTTTCAAGAATCGGCACTTTGATTAGAGAAGGTTTTGTAGTGGACAGTGCCTTGGCATAATTCCAACATATCTGGGTTGGGCATTTGTAAGAATAGAAAAAAAAAAAAGAGGGAAACAATTTAGAAACAGTGACTCGCACCCGTGATTGTAAACAAGAGCACTTGTGCTGTCCAAGCGCTATGCAGAGACATCCATTGGCTTGTCATCGTGTGACAGCATTCCGTATTCCCGAAAGGCCTTTCAAACCGACAGTATGATACGGGAATGCTGGTGGCCATTGTACTCTCTGTTCAACACGTGCATCTCTCTTTCCCTCAACTCCTGAGCAATTAAGAACTCTTTATACTCAATCTTTCCCTGTGTCCCTCTCTTGTCACGGAAAGCACTTTTAAGAAAATCCCGAGCGTGCGTCCTATGTGTGTTAGCTTGTTGTTCATCCGTTGTTATAGCAAGGCGGTGAACACCACTTTGTTCCCGGTAACCATCACCAACACACTTAATGAGGGATCAGCACTCGCTTTTTTACCTTCAGCAAACGATTCCCCTTTCATGTGGGACACTGCGTCCCTTGGTTTGGAAATGACGCAGGCCGCCTTCACCCCAAGAGCAACAAGAGCGATCACGCACGGGGCCCTATAAAAATGTGTTTGGTTATCAGTTTGTGTTGAGGCGCAAAGGCCTGATGAGATGTGAGCGTGATTAACCTCGCGAGGGGAGCCTCGGCGTGCTAACACAGGGACTCGTAGACGTTCCTACCGGTGATTTATGGACGGAGGAGCAGCCAGCCACAAAGCCTCAGGCCGGGGGAGAGGGAGCGGGAGAGAGGGGGAGAGGGAGAGAGCTACAAATCATTGCTTGGTTCAGGTCTGATAAACATTTTGCTGGATTCCACGTCGACCGCTCCGTGTCTGTGCACCCGATGTATGTTTGAACGTGGCAGTGTGTCACATGATACAGACACTAGAAAACACGTTCTGCGATTCACGCATATTTTTGTGGATGTTTGTCTCATTGCATTGTCTCCATATTGCCCAAATGTGTTTTAAAAGCAACAACACAAGAAAATATATTTTCCATTGTTTGGATAAATTGATCTTCCGAACAGATGTGGCTGCCCAATAAAGTTGCAGCTTAATACTGGCAGCATTTTTTCAAACTTTCTCAGAATAACAAAATGCTTCACAGGTTGCATATGTGTCCGTCTCACTTGTTATTATTATTTCAATCTTCTCTGCAGGATCCGTCGTTTCAGGCGGGCAGCTGTTTCCACCGACAGCTGCATCCCCAGCCCTTCCAACAGAGCAGAGATTACGAAATCAAGCCAATGTTGTATTTCAGTTTATCCATGTAATCCCCTCTCTCACCCCGTCACCCTTCTCTCGTTTTCTCTCTTTACCTCTTTTTCTCGTTCTCATTCTCTCTCTCCCGCTCTCCCTCTGTCTTTTCTCTCTCCCTCCCTTTCTTACTCTCACACACATACACACATTTATACAATCTCCCAAACCCGATGCAAGCTTGCGGACACACAAGTGCACACTCGTATCTACACAGACACACACCCTACCCATACAAACACACACACGCACACGCGCACACACACGCACACTCATATGCACACACTCACTCTTACTAACTTTATTTCTCTTTTCTAACTCTCTCTCCAGTCTCCTTCTCCTTCTCCTGCTCCTAAACAGGCCAATCGGGGAGCAGCCATGTCGTGTTGGAGGCCAACAGCACTACGATGGAAAGAAGATACAGGGCCAACGTTTTTTTTTTTTTTCTTTCTAAAGACAACAGCTCCAAATCCTAGCAACGAGGCGCAGTTGGATTTAAAGCATTATTGTGTCCAGGGCTGGTGAGAAGCCATGTAATCTCAGTGGCACAGAATTTTTTCCATATCTTCTCCCGGGAGGCATGTGGACTCGTAAAGCCCGGCTGGCGACACCGTGGCATCCAGCAGAGGTTTGACACTTAGCTCCAGCTATGCCTTCTATGTGGAGATACACAGCACACACGCGCCCGGGCTCCGTCCCAGTGTGTAACGACGCAACAAGGATGCCACTATAGCAAGCATCGAAAAATATAAATGAATTTGTATGAAGACACACACATACACTTTCGTACCTCGCGATGACTCACTCACTCACTCACTCACTTACATTAAACACACATACACATGCACACAAGCACTCATTCATTCACATGCACACAAGCACACACACGTTAAAGTAAACGTAAACGTAAACGCACACACACACACACACATACACACACACACACAAACACACACACACTTAAAAGAGATTTACGCACACAAATACACACACATTCACTCACACACACACACACACACACACACACACACACACACACACACACACACACACACACACACACACACACAAACACACAAATGGTCCAGTTGTTGTGTGCATAGCAGGTGTTGGGAGCCCTGAGCAGGACTGGTCTGGGTGGGAGTGGGTGGGAGAGGGGGGGAGAGGGGGGGAGAGGGGGGAGAGGGGGTACGAGGGGAACAGCATTTCTATTGTTTCATATGTATGTGCTTCTTGGAATGCGACCCAGCTATTTGGATGGGATTAAACTCTTGGCCATATGGTCTGATTTCAATGATATGATGTTCATGGTATGGCGTGATGCGATGATACAATGCAATATATGATACGAAACAATACATGATATGGCTTATGATATTATATGATATATGATATGTAAGGCAAGGCTGACTTTTGGATACGAGATTGAAATCCACTGCTTAAAATATTCACCCCTTCAATGGTGGTGTTGGGCTGACTCGGAATAATTGTTATTATCATTAGTGATAGCAGTATTAGTAGGAGTAGTAGGAGTAGTAGTAGTAGTAGTAGTAGCAGTAGTATTACTAGTAATAGTATACGTAGTAATAATAGCAGTATTAGTATTAGTAATTGTAGTTTAGTTAGCAGTTAGTATGAGTAGTAGTAGTAGTAGTACCAGTAGTATCTCAATAGGCTACTAGTAGTAGTAGTACTAGTAGTATCTCAATAAGCCGTAGCTTATTGAGATACTGGAGGAGTGTTGCTGCTTGTATATTTGGCACCACTTCCATCAGTACGATGTGACGGCAGAGCACACACTTCTCACTTCATCCCCCGCCATGTGAGCGCTCTTCACATTTCACCACCTCTTCCCTGCACCTATCAGGGTGCCAACATGGCTGCTGGCATGGCACTCCACTCCAGATAGAGAGGGGGAGAGAGAGAGAGAGAGAGAGAGAGAGAGAGAGAGAGAGAGAGAGAGAGAGAGAGAGAGAGAGAGAGAGAGAGAGAGAGAGAGAGAGAGAGAGAGAGAGAGAGAGAGAGAGAGAGAGAGGGGGAGAGAGAGAGAGAGAGTGAGAGAGAGAGAGAGAGAGAGAGAGAGAAATGGGAGTGGGAGAGAAAGCGTTTGAGAGGGCGAGAGATAGAGAAAGATAAAGAGAGATAGGGAGAGAGGGAGAGAGGGAGAGGGAGGGAGAAATAGAGGGAGAGAGAGAGGGAGAAGATAGGGGAAAGAGAGGGCGAGAGAGAGAGGGATAAAGAGAGAAAGAGGGAGACCAAGGGAGAGAGAGAGATTTAGAAAGAGAGAGAAAAAGAGAGAGGGAGAGGGAGAGGGAGAGAAAGAGAGAGAGAGAGAGAGAGAGAGAGAGAGAGAGAGAGAGAGAGAGAGAGAGAGAGAGAGAGAGAGAGAGAGAGAGAGAGAGAGAGAGAGAGAGGGAGAGAGAGAGGGGGGGATGAGAGAGAGTGAGAGCGAGAGCAACAGGCCTAGGGTGCAAAAGGCCAATCCCTTTCAACAGGCACCTCCACAAATCAAAAGCATCCATGATCTGTCCGCCGTCTGTTCTCAGATGAAAGGTGCATTGTGGGTACTGGTTCATGACTTTGGTGACCACAGTGGATACAGCGGTTGAGCCAGGTGGGATTACATCTGAAACCGCATCATGGTGTCACCTTGATTACTATTTATTAGCAGGGTGTATTTCATATTGTGCTGGAAACACCCAGTGTGAAGAGTGAAAATATGAACAAAATGAATAAGAAGCAAGATGTTATGAAACGTCCTGTTCCACTTAAGACTATTATGATATAAGGTGGAATAATTATTCTAATATCCGTTTACTTTTGGCTGTCATTGTGATTAATTACAAGTTGTTACGTCAGACTGGGAGCCCTAACTGGGATAACTTATGGTTATTTTCAGGCTCGAAGTGGGAATGCAAGCCAGGTCACAATATGTCTTCCAAGTATTCCAGGGAGATGTCTCAAAGTGTGTAATTTATTACAACGTAAAGCAGTGGGCTTTCAGGAAGGTTCTGGCTAGAATAGGCAGTACTTTTATTCTGATATCTTCCTATGCCACGGCATTTCAACAACATAACTGCCATTTAATGATATACTTAAGGAAGAGAAACAAATCTTAAAAAGCAAATATCCATCTTTGTCTTTTCTCTTGCATTTTTCCTTTTTTGCTTATGCTCGCTTTAAATTTATTTTTTTCCCATTCTGTGGCCGCTCTTCGTTCAAGTCCCCAACCCGTGGAGACTCTGTTTATAACCTCCCAGCACTCAGACAGGGCATTATACATTTCAAATGCCACGTTTCCCCCAGCTGTGTGCTTTCCTTTCCATCTGCGCTCACTTTTTTTAAACACACCATCCATCCATCCATCCGTCCGTTCGCCCGTCCCCGTGTTCCGGGAACAGAGGAAGTATAGATCACACGGATGGGTGACTCCTGACCCCTCTCTCGGGGTCCTCTCTCATGATTGCTTAGAATAAAGGAGCCATCATCCCCCCCCCCCCCCCCCAGCCAAGCCCAACCCCATCACAGGCCCTTCCTGTCGGCCACATGTGCGTTGCAGCATCCCAGACTTCCATCTGCGCCACAGCGAGGAGACTCTCTCCCTGTCAGA
>NC_044059.1:27488162-27508997 GCF_902167405.1 Gadus morhua | reverse complement strand
CCCACCGGCCCCCACCCTCCTCTTCCTCTTCCCCTTTTGTTGTCATAGTTTGGTGTTTTGTGAAAACAACTCGGACATTTCTGCCAGAGCCCTTTGTTCGCCAAGATTAACATTCTTTTTGCACCTAATCCCTTCATACGAGACTGAAGGCTTGTTTAAGACAAATATATGTCATATGGCGCGGAAATGTCAGTACGTTTTAAAGGCCGACTGCATGAGCACAGCAGAAAGCTATGGACTGCGTGGTTCAGGGTGCCTTTCACGTATGTATCTTTATTTATCTATCTACGTACATATCTTTCTATCTATCTATCTATCTATCTATCTATCTATCTATCTATCTATCTATCTATCTATCTATCTATCTATCTATCTATCTATCTATTTATCTATCTATCTATCTATCCATCCATCCATCTATCCACCTATCCCACCATCCCTCTCTCTCTCTCCCTCTCCCTCTCTCTCCCTCTCCCTCTCTCCCTCTCTCTCTCTCTCTCTCTCTCCCTCCTCTCTCTCTCTCCCTCTCTCCCTTTCCCTCTCTCCCTCTCTCTCTCTCCCTCTCTCTCTCTCTCTCTCTCTCTCTCTCTCTCTCTCTCTCTCTCTCTCTCTCTCTCTCTCTCTCTCTCTCTCCTCTCTCTCTCTCTCTCTCTCTCTCTACCTCTCTCTCTCTCTCTCTCCTCTCCTCTCTCCCTCTCTCCCTCTCTCTCTCCCTCTCTCCCTCTCTCCCTCTCTCTCTCTCTCTCTCTCTCCCTCTCTCCCTCTCTCTCTCTCTCTCTCTCTCTCTCTCCCTCTCTCTCTCTCTCTCTCTACCTTTCTATCCCTGCCTCTCCCAATGGTTCTGGAGTGGAAACCTCTGTCCCGCAGACAACCCCTCCTGCTATCGTCTGCGTCAGCGTTGTCCTGAGAGGTCCCGCGGTGGAGAGGAGTGGCGGGCCGCTCATCACGGCCCCCGTAGTGTCCTCCTCTCCAAATGGGATTACGTGCGTTGGGGTCGCTGGTGCCCATCAGGTGACGCAGTGATTGATTAATGACACACTAATGCCAATCAGCTGAGAGGCAGCTGAGGTACGCATGACTGCTATGGGCCCCAAACTATGTGCCCAAACAATGTTAGTTTGGATGGGCAGAGAGACAGAGAGCGAGGGAGTGGGAGAGAGAGAGAGAGAGAGAGAGAGAGAGAGAGAGAGAGAGAGAGGGGGAGAGAGAGAGAGAGAGAGAGAGAGAGAGAGCGAGGGAGAGAGAGAGAGATAGAGAAAGAGAGAGAGGGATGGATAGATAGATAGATAGATAGATAGATAGATAGATAGATAGATAGATAGATGGATAGAGTTACATATAAAGATAATCGGATAGATATATAGAGAGACAGAGAGAGAGAGGTATTGAGGGGGACTGATCGATGGAGGTTGGAGGTCAGGGTCACGGTCCCGGCCGCGGTTAAGGTCACCGTGGAGCAGGCGTGGCTAGGTTCAGCCGTGTCCTTTGCCTGGGACGGCGAGGGCTGTGCAGCGCCATAAATTGAGATGGCTGATTGATGGCCGCGGCGTGCCGCGCTATTTCAATAGCCGGCCGACGCTTTATGTCCGCGGCGTGACAGTCTGGGCTGCGTCAGCGACTCTGGAAAGCACACGTTACGTAAATGGAGGCCATATGCAATTTAGAATACGAAAAAAAAAAGAAGAAGACGGTTACGGGACCGTCATTTAAAGGCGTTTAATTTGCCTAATAAAACATACATTCACAGGTCGTTTTTTTCTTCATCTCCCAGCATTGAAATGCTCGACTAATAAGAGCTGTGTGTGTGCTCGTTCACGAGGCGCATCCCTGAGACTGCAAACGCAGGGTCCATGGGCTGCAGGAAGGCAGACAGCTCGGAGGTTTTATGTGTTGTCAGTAAACCCGCGCCTCAGTGCCGGTCTTGGCCTTGAATATTTGCTGGCAAATTAAAATGTTTGATGTATAGAGCGGCGAGCGGGCTCCAAGGCTCCCCCCGGCCCGGACGGGGAAGGTGGGTTCTGAACATAGTTGCTTTGTAGATTAGTGTAGCACCTGTGTGTGTGTGTGTGTGTGTGTGTGTGTGTGTTAGAGGGTGTGTATGTGCATTTCCACCAGGTGTTCTCTGTGTGTGTGTGTGCGCGTGTGTGTGTGTGTATTTCACAATGTGCTCTGTGTGCTTGTGTATAAGTGTATTTTACCATGTGTTTTCGTTGTGTGTGTGTGTGCGTGTGTGTTTGCGTGGGTTTTAATGTGTGTATATCACGATACACATGTGTGTATATTTCACCATGTGTGTGTATTTCCTCATGTGTTTTGTATTTGTGTGTGTGTGTGTTTGAGTGTGTGTATTTCATACTAGGCTGTATATGTTTGTGCAGACTTCAATGTGTATGTATGTGCATTTCATCATGTGTTGTATGCATATGTGGATTTGTGACTGTGTGTGTGTGTGCGTGCATGTGTGCGTGCACGTACATGTGTGTATGTGTGTGTGTGTGTGTGTGTGTGTGCAGACGTTCCCCAGCCTAGCTTGGGTTCCACGCTCGCTGGAGAAGAAGAAACTCAGCACAGGGTGGGAGGATTTATTGTGTGGCATTAGGAGCACTAATCTGTTGCAGGTGTTACTGGCTGCTCTCCCAGGCCTGCCTGCTCCCTCACCCAGGAGGCCCCAGCATAGCATCCGTGTGTGAGAGGAGGAACGAGGGGAGAGAAAGAGAGAAACAGACAGAGAGAGAAGGAAAGAGGGAGAGAAACAGAGAAACAGAAAGAGAGAGAGAGAGAGACAGAAAAGGAAAAAAAAGATTCCTTCAGATGCCTCTCCAGAGAGAATGATTCCATCTTCACCATTCCTCGTGCTCCTCAGATTCCCCCCCTGAGAGGCACGCCATAATGTCTACTGCGACGGCTTTCTGCTGGTATCAGTACGGTCAATAAAGAAATACGGCATCTGCCGGGAAATGATTCAAAGGCAGGAACATCATTGTTTGATTTTTTTCTCTTTTTTTTATTATCATTCTTTTTAATGCAAATGTTTGTTTTATATTTGCCATCGCAAACGTTGAGGTCAAGGCGATGTGGTGTTTGTTTATGCAATCATTTTACTGTTAAGCCCTGGACTATTCTGAACTGCTGTGGTATAGTGGGGTATGGTATGGAACAGGATGGTGTTTATCATAGGGTTTTCTTTGCTATGGTATGATATGTTGAGTAAAAGTCAGGTGAAGTGAGTTGAAGTGGAAGTTACCCACTCAAAATGGCTGTTATTAAGTAAGCTTACTGTGGTTAGTTCTGGTCAAAGGTTTCATTCACACACACTACAAATTATCGTAGAATGCAAGCAGCTTACCGTAACACTTTCAAATCCATCATGGCACAGAGTCATATTTTTAAAGACGGGATTAAACTAATCCTGAGTTGAATTGATTTGAGGTTTTACAACAAGGGGCTAAAGGCTACAAAGAGGTTCTAGGCCCGACATAATGGATTGAGCGACGGCACCTCATTACTTTGAGACGACTGCCCCCACGTGGACATAATTAGTACTGTTCTCTGTTCCTTTGTCGTTTTCTTGTGTTATTTTTGCGGTGCGCTACGGTCAGGGCCGTCGGACTGCGGGGACAAAGGGGACAGTTGTGGGGGGGCCCAAGGCAGAGGGGGGGCCCATGACCAAATTTTTTTTTCTTTTACCGTCCGGCCAGTCCCCATTGTCATAGAATACATGACAATGCACATAATAAAATACATTAAAACAGTTAAAACGGTTGAAACAGTTCACTGACCCCCACTCCACAGATACTGGGTTGGATCGTGTGTGTAGGCCTATATATCCAGGCCTATGTATGTAGGCCTATATGTCTAGGCCTATGTGTGTAGGTCTATATGTGTGGGCATATATGTGTAAACCTATATGTACTGGAAATCAGTTTAGGTCGCTTTGAATGACCTCATCCAACAAAATGTAAACACCACATGATCATTTGTTTAATGAACCTGCATTCAGGGCTCGTATGTGTAACTGTTGCGTATGGTGTAGCGTGTGATGCTGGGAAACCAGTCCTTGGTGGCGGCGACATAGAAGGTGAACCATGGGTAGTAATCCTCAGGCTGACGCGTTGCGCCCGCAACAATCATGCTCAAGGCGGCGTCTACGGCCGGGTATGCTGGCACGTCAGTCTTTCCCCTACAGGATTGACAGAGAAAGGTGTGACGACACGACAGAGGCAATCTAGGTAAAGGCTGACAATGTACACAAACATACACCAATTTCCCTTTGGATGTTCGTACTATCAAATTTGAGTTTGGACTTAGTTCATGTTTGAATTTAAACTTAAAAAACGGTTGGGAAATATTATTATTCACAGCGGCCCTTTTATTAACATAGAACCCCAATCCTTGATTGAATTGAATCATTCGACTTGGAAGTAAAAGGTAACACTTTTCACCCACTTGACTTTCTCCATGGCATTATCCGTGTCGATGAGTCCCAGTGTGCATATGGTGAGGGACACGTTGCTGTTCTTCATGGCCAGCTCGTGTTGCAGGGACCCAAAGAAGCCGTTCAAGGCAAACTTGGTGGAGGTGTAGGGAGCCACGAACGGACTGGCCATCTTACCTGTAGCGTCAGAGAGGACATTTCTTTCACAGTGCTTTGTATGTTTCCAATCGACTTAGAAAATCAAAAAGGTAAACGGATAATATAGAATGACTATCCTTTTATATCTAGTGTATTAAATGAATAGTTCTTGACATGGGCTTGGGATACAAGTTAGAAATTATATGATTGTGTTTTCCTCTTTAGTAATATGTTAAGGACTCAATGTTTAACATTCAGACTAGCTGAAAAAAGCAGGGTAATATCTGTATCGATGCTGATCGAAAGTGATTTCAATAATTTTATCAAGAAAATCCCATCCTATAACTGGTATTTTCTACGAAAAAGAAATGCTGCCTGTACCTCTTTATTTACAAGAATGGTACGATGCACACTCCCCTTACACTCACACCACCCATCCTGTTGAATGAATGAATGAATGAATGAATGAATGAATTCTGAAAGTCAACGTTTCCAACCTAAAAGAGAAGAGACGATGACGAGCGATCCTTTACTCTTCTCCAGAGCCTCCAGGCCCTTCCAGGCCATCTTGACAAAGCTGAAGAAATTCACCTTTGAAAAGGTGAATACGCACGCACACACACACACACACACACACACACACACACACACACACACACACACACACACACACACACACACACACACACACACACACACACACACACACACACACATACAAACACACACACACACACACACACACACACACACACACACACACACACACACACACACACACACACACACCCGGCGCGCACGCACATAAACAAAAGTTTAGAGTAATCACTTGGTTGATTCCACGAGGGACGGGTGTTGGTGCTCGAGGATTCGATATGCATTGTGATTCGGTCAATATTGCAGTGCAATGTTAAGATCAATTTGTGTGGTTTTATCTTTTGTGTGGTTTGGGTTTAATGGGGGTGGGGTTTTAGAGTTCCATCATTGCGTCTTAAAGGAACGTGGCCGAACCGAAAACACAACATGCTAGATACAGATTGGTTCCAGGCGAATGCACTATGACTATAGCACCCTCTGTTGGAAGGTTACATAAATTCGGCAACGCTCAAATAAATCCCCCGCCCCACCCCACCCTTTTCTAGAATCCACCAGTGAAGACTAACAAGTGGACCCAGTTACCTTCATGATCCACCTGATGTGCTCCACGTCCCCGTCCCACATGCTGAAGGGGCTCGGCCCGATGTGGTTGAGGACCAGGTAATCCAGTCCTCCCAACTGGTCCAAGGCGAAGCTAAGAGCTTTATCCGGGTCAGACTCGCTGGACATATCGGCTGATATGTAGAGTGCCTTCTGAGCCCCCAGACTCAGACACCGCTCGGCCACCTGCCAACCAATCACACGCAGGAAGTGGGAAATATGTCGAGTCAATCACCGTCTTTGAACATTTGTCACACGTGTCACATAGAAGGATCCATACCTCTGGGAGTGTGTGTCTGTGTGTGTGTGTGTGTGTGTGTGTGTGTGTGTGTGTGTGTGTGTGCGTGCGTGTGTGCATGCGTGTGCGTGTGTGTGTGCGTGAGATCTTCTGTTTGCATGTCGGCATGTGTGTGTGTGTAGATTTAAATCGTGTGCTAAAATGACCTGTTTCAGTACGAGCTCCCTCCTTGCAGTGATCACTATCTGGGCACCAAAGCGGGCATAGTGATATGCCATCTGCTCACCGATACCTGTGCTGGCTCCCGTCACCAGCACCCTGGCCCCCTTTAGAGATTCTGAGACATATCACAATAAGACTTGGTTGATTTAATGTATTTTTCACATCGCGTAAGATATCCTCCAAGGGATATCTGGTTCATCAGCAAATGCATTTACAATGAGGCGTGGTTTACATATCACTGGAAAGGGGTAGAGTTGGTACAATAGTGATACCAGGATCAGAACTTCCTCTGATACGTCCCCTATGCACCTATTCGATACCATCACGTGACTAGCTCATTTATTACACAGGCAAAGAACATCACAAACACGTGCAGTGTTATGTTGCGTTCGTTAACGGTCAGAGTCGGAAAGTCATAATGGGAAACGCATCTGCTCTGACCTACGTGCCATCAAAAGTTGGAAAAACATGTAGAAGATGGAGATAAGAGAACCCTTCAATACGATTAAGTGCTATTGGTAGTTAGAATGCTAGATGCTGTGTCGGTATAGATTTGGTATCGGCCAATGCTCAAGTTCGGGAATCGGAATCGGTATCAGGAAGGAAAAAAAAAAGATCAGAACATCTCTAGAAAGGGGTGTCTCTCATGTCCTGTAGTGTGTTTATCATTATCACTATATATAATTAGCAGTCTAGACCACCCATCCTATATTAACTAAATGCCATAAAAAGTTAACATACCAATTGGATTTACAATAATTTCGAAATAAATTATGTTTTACTTAGCTGAGGGCATAGGATATGTTTTTGAAAGAAGCCCTAGACTTTGCCTTTTATAAAATATATAAGCCTGTAATGAATTGGTTACACCATAACATATATGCATGACTTAATCAGTAAAAGCCCTGTGGTCTTTCAAACACATCTTTCCTTCTCATTGAATGAAGGCATCTCATTTACTTCCAGCATTCTTCACATGGTGAATTAATCAAGAAAGCTCTCATTGATCTGGCTGTAGACACGAGGATAAACCAAATCGGATCCTAATCAAAGTCGTTAGCATCTCAATCAATAATCTACTCCATGCGGCTACCTCATCGTGTAGTATAGTATTACTGCACTATAACTATACTAAGACTTGCAATGCCCTATTGAGTGTCATAACCCAATTTAGTGTGGCACAGTGGAGAGAGAGCAATTGATTACTTTGATCGTCGTTAATTATGTATTCATATGGGCTTACTCCTTCATGCCAGTGGAGAAATACAATTTTCCCCTAAAGAAGGAATGCATTACAACCCTATAGGCCTACCAGAATAGTAATCCTTCAGATTGCTGCACAAAATCTTTCACAATATCTGGTGTGTGAGGGTTATAAAATGGAATTCATAAAAGATTACAAAACAGTTAAAGAGCTGTTTTGTAATCATTCAAATTCAAGTTCACACACCCATGAATTCACGTCTTAATGACGGACATGCCTGAGTATTCTCTTTTACTTACAGGCATACCCATTTCACAAAACTGGTTCAACCTGATTTCACTTTCTTAAGATGGCTAAGTTCAGGATATAATTTGAATGATAATAATCATTTGAATGATGAATCTTTTACTTCTTATCATCCAGGATTCAAATAACTATACATTGTGTGTTAAGTCACTTGTCATTCCCAGATAAACACGTTTTACTTACCCGGATCAAAAGTAGGAGCATTCCATCTATTAGCAATCAGCACAACACTTACACTGGCTAAGAAGAGCTTGGTAAAAGTTCTCATTGTAAATAAAAGTGATCTCTCTTATTTAAGGGTTATATTGTTAGAAAAGATTGAATCGAATTGTTTGGAAGAACTGGGAATCCCAAGCACTGTGACAGTTGCGTCATGAGCGTTGTGAAAAAGAGGTCAGTGAACTGCGAGTCAAGGTGCGTTCACGCCCACTGTGTTGGCCCCGCCCACCACACAAGCGGGACTTTGGTGAGGTGGGGCCTGTGGTGTGGCAGCAGCTCGTGTTTTCAGTTTTCTTTCGACGTTTTGCGTCACAGTTGGCCCCGATCAGCCCCAGACCAGACGAGTTTTTCAAGGTTAATTATTCTCGTCAAATTCCAATAAAATAACTAATCTAATTAAAAAAAATAGCACAAAACTTTTCTGGTCAATTCTTTCCAACGGATCCAGTCCTTCTCTTTTTCTTCATCATTGTGCGTGGGGTAGAGAGACAGCCCGGGGCTCTGAGATGTGTTGCTGTTAGTTAGTTCCAGGACCAGCTGACTGAGGGACTCTCTCTATCAGTGAGGGTTTTGTAAAGGAGGAGAGTGTCTGGATAACTTTGTTTCAATTAAGTTTTGAAATAATGTTTTAAAGTCTTGGTTGGTGAGTGGACCCCAGACTCCACCGCCTTAGAAGTCCATCGGTTCCACTAGGCCTACTTATTCTACATTTTAAATGGGATGTCCAGTTTGACGTTTCCTCTGATGGTGTAGGCCAGGGCTATTCAATTAGTTTTGAATGGGGGCCAGTTGGTGGAAATGATCCAAAATGAGGGGCCAGAAAAAAAATGCCTAAAATTGATGAGCATCACATCAATAGCTCCAGATACTGTCAAACAACATAGGAGTGCATATATTTTCTTTATTTTATCAAATAGAGTTCAACAGCTTATCAAAAACAATCCCTATTTGATTAACGCCATAGGCTGCCTGCTAGTGTTTAACAATCTTATCAGTTCAGGAAAAGTCAATAGGTTAACTCTGCAACAGCTTATCAAACATACATAGTTATAGGTTACCTCAAGAGTGCAACAACTTATCAAAATACAGATAGTAATAACAGCTTATCAAAATACAGGTAGGCCTAGGTTTACTAAGAGTGCAACAGCTTATCAAAATACAGGTAGTATTAACAGCTTATCAAAAAAAGTAGTAATATATTTACTCAAGAGTGCAACAGCTTATCAAAATACATAGTGATAGATAACTCAAAGTGCAAAAGTCTTTTAAAAAACAATGCTTATTTAATAAACATAGGCTGACTGTTAGTAGTTAGTAGTGTTAACTGGCACACAGTGACCCTCTTGGTCAAATGTGCCATCTAATGAGAGATATGGCATTTGTTTGATTCAGCAAGAGCAGTGAAATCCAATATCATCCCACTGCAGACGCAAATGGGCGTTCTCGTGTGGTGGGGGTTCCCGTTTGCGCAGGCTGGAACGCCCCCTTCTTATTCTTTGTCGCCTTTCTCGCTGAACTGTATTAAAATGTCAAAGTGTACTACTCAAAAACCATGTAAATAGTGTTGTAAATAAACTTCCAAAGCTTTTCAAATCTTATTTGGAAAATAACTTCACATGGTGTGTCTTTTTACAATTTATTCGTTACCAGCATTCGTAGTGTTGATCAGCAGTGAAATAGTCTGCTATAAGACGTTGACGTCGCTTAGCAACCGAAGACGCTGGGGTTGACAAGTTACCGGACTGCTACCCATGCAAGTGAACGGAGCGTTCCACGGCATTGAGAAGACCCGTGTAATAAAGGCCTATAAAATGTCTGTTTATGGCATCGATTTCTCCTCAAATTAGGCCCATAAAGCAATGATAACAAAAACAAAAAAAACACAAACGCTCGATCAAAGGCCCGACACGACAATCAAAACCCTCATTGTTTAACATGAATTGGCTAAAAAAATGACCACTGTAGCATATTTAAACACAATTCAAATTGTGCAGAGAATTATTTCCATTGGTCATTCTCAGTGGCGGCTGGCGATCAAACATGTTGGTGGGGCACAGTAATAGACCCCCTATGTTTGATCCCCCCCATAATTTTTTTGGAATTTAATAGATTTGATTCCCTGTATTCCGGTGCATTTTGGGGATGGCCACTACCTATTTAACTGCTTTCCATTCAGATGCATAGCCTACATCCTGACTTGCAGGGCCTGGACAAGCTTGCACTGCATATACAGACCTACTTCATGGCCATTCCACCAGCCATTGCTATTTGACCCATTGTTGTTATTCTGATATTGAGACAAATTATGATCACCATCCTATAGCGTCCATTTTTTGTGAGTCTCAATGTCTACTTCAAATGCAGTTAGAAATATGGGACAGTTGCTTCATTTTGTTTATATGCTACAGGCCGAAAGACTAAATTAATATGTAACTTACTTGCTCCTTTTAAGTATAACATTGCTTGGGGAGTCCAATTCCTCCACTGAAAAGGGTGGTAAGTGCTTACAACTCTCTGCTAGGTAGCGATCTATGACACTGTTGTTTTTTATTGGTCGTCATGAAAAAAAACATAAGGGGTAACACTGTTGTTTTTTTATGGTCGTCATGAAAAAAACAAAAGGGGTAACACTGTTGATATTTATCAAATAAAACATAGGGGGTAACACTGTCGTTTTTTATCGGTCGTCATGAAAGAAACACAAGGGGTAACACTGTCGTTTTTTATCGGTCGTCGTGAAAAAAACATAAGGGGTAACACTGTTGTTTTTTATCAAATGAAACATAAGGGATAACACTGTCGCTTTTTATCGGTCGTCATGAAAAAAACATAAGGGTTAACACTGTTGTTTTTGATTGGTCGTCATGAAAAAAAACACAAGGGGCAACACTGTTGTTTTTTATTGGTCGTCATGAAGAAAAACATAAGGGGTAACACTGTTGTCTTTGTCAAATAAAATATAAGGGGTAACACTGTCGTTTTTTATCAGTCGTCATGAAATAAACACAAGGGGTAACACTGTCGTTTTTATCAAATGAAAGGTAAAGGGTAACGCTGTCGTTTTTTATCTGTCGTCATGAAAAACCCATAAGGGCTAACACTGTCGAAATGTACCGAATAAAACGTAGGGGGTAACACTGTCGTTTTTTATCAAATGAAACATGAGGGTTGACACTGTTGTTTTTTATTGGTCGTCAAGAAAAAAAACATAAGGTTTAATATTGTTGTTTTTTATTGGTCGTCATGAAAAGAAACATAAGGGGTAACACTGTTGTTTTTTATTGGTCTTCATGAAAAAAAACATAAGGGCTAACACTGTCGTTTTTATCCAATGAAACGTAAAGGGTAACACTGTCATTTTTTATCTATTTTCATGAAAAACCCATAAGGGGTAACACTGTCGAAATGTATCGAATAAAACATTGGGGGTAATACTGCCGTTTTTATCACATGAAACATGAGGGGTGACACTGTTGTTTTTTATTGGTCGTCATGAAAAAAAACATTAGGGGTAACACTGTCGTTTTTTCTTGGTCGTCATGAAAAAAAACATAAGGGGTAACACTGTAGTTTTTTATTGGTCTTCATGAAAAAAAACATAAGGGGTAACACTGTCGTTTTTATCAAATGAAACGTAAAGGGTAACACTGTCATTTTTTATCTGTTGTAATGAAAAACCCATAAGGGGTAACACTTTCGAAATGTATCGAATAAAACATAGGGGGTAACACTGTCGTTTTTATCACATGAAACATGAGGGGTGACACTGTCGTTTTTCTTTGGTCGTCGTGAAAAAAAACATAAAGGGTAACACTGTCGTTTTTTATTGGTCGTCATGAAAAAAAGCATAAGGGGTAACACTGTAGTTTTTTATTGGTCGTCATGAAAAAAAACATAAGGGGTAACACTGTTGTTTTTTATTGGTCGTCATGAAAAAAAACACAAGGGGTAACACTGTTGTCTTTGTCAAATAAAATATAAGGGGTAACACTGTTGTTTTCTTATTGGTCGTCATGAAAAAAAATATAAGGGGTAACACTGTAGTTTTTTATTGGTCGTCATGAAAAGAAACACAAGGGGTAACACTGTTGTTTTTTATTGGTCTTCATGAAAAAAAACATAAGGGGTAACACTGTCGTTTTTATCCAATGAAACGTAAAGGGTAACACTGTCATGTTTTATCTGTTGTCATGAAAAACCCATAAGGGGTAACACTGTCGAAATGTATCGAATAAAACATTGGGGGTAACACTGTCGTTTTTATCGCATGAAACATGAGGGGTGACACTGTTGTTTTTTATTGGTCGTCATGAAGAAAAACATAAGGGGTAACACTGTCGTTTTTTATTGGTCGTCATGAAAAAAACATAAGGGGTAACACTGTAGTTTTTTATTGGTCTTCATGAAAAAAATCATAAGGGGTAACACTGTCGTTTTTATCATATGAAACGTAAAGGGTAACACTGTAGTTCTTTATTGGTCGTCATGAAAAAAAACACAAGGGGTAACACTGTTGTCTTTGTCAAATAAAATATAAGGGGTAACACTGTCGTTTTTTATTGGTCGTCATGAAAAAAAACATAAGGGGTAACACTGTAGTTTTTTATTGGTCGTCATGAAAAAAACCATAAGGGGTAACACTGTTGTTTTTTATTGGTCGTCATGAAAAAAAACACAAGGGGTAAAACTGTTGTCTTTGTCAAATAAAATATAAGGGGTAACAGTGTCGTTTTTTATTGGTCGTCATGAAAAAAAACAAAAGGGAAATAATAGAAATACACACATACATTTTAATGTCATGTATGTCCTCTTTATTGATGATTGATTATTGTGTATTTTCATCGCCTCAGTGGTGCAGTGGTGTGCACTCTGCCTAATGCACTGGAGACTGCGGCTCAATTTCTGAGGAAAACACAATATCTTTAACTTTAAACGTAATGCTATCATGTCTATTGCACTACCATATATAATCTCAGACAAAATTTTATTTAAAATATCATTGGAAAGTGGAGAGAGCTGTGAGCTAACCCCCTGGAGACCAGGGTTCAAGTCCGGTTGATGTCCTCTGTTGGAAGTCTCTTATTTCTATTTCATGCGAATTATAAAGTCAAGTATAACCATTGTGATGACTTTATTCTGTGTCTTGATGGTGCATTGATAAGTTCGGAGGATAATACTCTAAACAGCTCAGGTTCGGATCCCTGAAAAAAGGTAGTCAGGGGTACCACTGTTATTTTTTATTGGTCAACATGGATAAAAACATGAGGGGTAACTGCCGTTTTTCTTTGGTCGTCATGAAAAAAACCACACTGTCGTTTTTATCAAATGATACATGAGGGGTAACACTGTCGATATTTATCAAATAAAACATAGGGGGTAACACCTTCCTTTTTTATGGGCCGTAATGAAAAAAACATAAGGGGTAACACTGTCGATATTTATCCATTAAAACACAAGGGTTAACATTGTCGTTTTTATCAAATGAAACATGAGGGGTGACACTGTCGTTTTTCTTTGGTCGTCATGAAAAAAACCATAAGGGGTAACACTGTTGTTTTTTATTGGTCGTCATGAAAGAAAACATAAGGGGTAACACTGTTGTCTTTGTCAAATAAAATATAAGGTGTAACACTGTTGTTTTTTATTGGTCGTCATGAAAAAAAACATAAGGGGTAACACTGTTGTTTTTTATTGGTCGTCATGAAAGAAAACATAAGGGGTAACACTGTTGTTTTTTTATTGGTCGTCATGAAAAAAAACATAAGGGGTAACACTGTTGTCTTTGTCAAATAAAATATAAGGGGCAACACTGTTGTTTTTTATTGTTCGTCATGAAAAAAACCATAAGGGGTAACACTGTTGTTTTTTATTGGTCGTCATGAAAGAAATCATAAGGGGTAACACTGTTGTTTTTTATTGGTCGTCATGAAAAAAAACATAAGGGGTAACACTGTTGTTTTTCATTGGTCGTCATGAAAAAAAACATAAGGGGTAACACTGTGGTTTTTTTATTGGTCGTCATGAAAAAAAACATAAGGGGTAACACTGTTGTCTTTGTCAAATAAAATATAAGGGGTAACACTGTCGTATTTTATTGGTCGTCATGAAAAAAAACATATTTGAAAAAAAAGAAAAAATTGTCCTTGTCACATAAAATATAAGGGGTAACACTGTTGTTTTTCATCAGTCATCATGGGAAAAAAACATAAGGGGTAACACTGTCGTTTTTATCAAAAGATACGTAAAGGGTAACACTGTCGTTCTTTATCTGTCGTCATGAAAAACCCATAAGGGGTAACACTGTCGAAATGTATCGAATAAATCATAGGGGGTAACACTGTCGTGTTTATCAAATGAAACGTAAAGGGTAACACTGTCTTTTTTTATCTGTCGTCATGAAAAGCCCATAAGGGGTAACAGTCGAAATGTATCGAATAAAACATAGGGGGTAACACTGTCGTTTTCACCAAATGAAACATGAGGGGTGACACTGTCCTTTTTCTTTGGTCGTCATGAAAAAAGAAATAAGGGGTAACACTGTCGTTTATTGTTGGTTGTCATGAAAAAAAACATAAGGGGTAACACTGTTGTTTTTTATTGGTCGTCATGAAAAAAAAAACAAGGGGTAATACTGTCGTTTTTTATTGGTCGTCATGAAAAACACATAAGGGGTAACACTGTCGTTCTTTATTGGTCGTCATGAAAAAAAACAAAAGGTAAATAATATAAATACACACATACATTTTAATGTCATGTATATCCTCTTTATTGATGATTGATTATTTTGTATTTTCATCGCCTCAGTGGTGCAGTGGAGTGCACTCTGCCTAACCCACTGGAGACCACGGCTCAATTTCTGAGGAAAACACATTATCATTAATTTTATGATGATCATGTCTATTGCAATGCCATATATAACCTCAGACATAATCAAATTAAAAATCTCAGTGGGTAGTGGAGAGAGCTGGGAGCTAACGCCCTGGAAACCGGGGTTCAAGTCCGGTTGATGTTCTCTGTTGGAAGTCTCTTATTTCTATTTCATGCGAATTATAAAGTCAAGTATAACCATTGTGATGTCTTTATTCGGTGTCTTGATGGTGCATTGATAAGTTCGGAGGTTAACACTCTAAACAGCTCAGTTTCGGATCCCCGCAAAAATGTCGACAGGGGTACCGCTGTCGTTTTTTATTGGTCAACATGGATAAAAACATGAGGGTTAACTGTCGTTTCTTATCGGCCGTCATGAAATGAACATAAGGGGTAACACTGTCGTTTTTATCAAATGATACATGAGGGGTAACACTGTCGATATTTATCAAATAAAACATAGGGGTAACACCTTCCTTTTCTATCGGCCGTCATGAAAAAAACATAAGGGGTAACAATGTCGATATTTATCCTTTAAAACACAAGGGGTAACATTGTCGTTTTTATCAAATGAAATATGAGGGGTGACACTGTCGTTTTTCTTTGGTCGTCATGAAAAAAACCATAAGGGGTAACACTGTTGTTTTTTATTGGTCGTCATGAAAAAAAACATAAGGGGTCACACTGTCGTTTTTTATTGGTCGTCATGAAAAAAACCATAAGGGGTAACACTGTTGTTTTTTATTGGTCGTCATGAAAAGAAAAAAGGGGGTAATACTGTCGTTTTTTATTGGTCGTCATGAAAAACACATAAGGGGTAACACTGTCGTTTTTTATTGGTCGTCATGAAAAAAACCATAAGGGGTAACACTGTTGTTTTTTATTGGTCGTCATGAAAAAAAAAAAGGGGGTAATACTGTCGTTTTTTATTGGTCGTCATGAAAAACACCAAAAGGGAAATAATAGAAATAAACACATACATTTTAATGTCATGTATATCCTCTTTATTGATGATTGATTATTGTGTATTTTCATCGCCTCAGTGGTGCAGTGGTGTGCACTCTGCCTAACCCACTGGAGACCGCGGCTCAATTTCTGAGGAAAACACAATATCTTTAATTTTAAACGTAATGCTATCATGTCTATTGCACTGCCATACATAACCTCAGACATAATTAACTTAAAAATCTTAGTGGGAAGTGGAGAGAGCTGGGAGCTAACCCCCTGGAGACCGGGGTTCAAGTCCGGTTGATGTCCTCCGTTGGAAGACTCTTATTTCTATTTCATGCGAATTATAAAGTGAAGTATAACCATTGTGATTACTTTATTCGGTGTCTTGATGGTGCATTGATAAGTTCTGAGGTTAACACTCGAAACAGCTCAGTTTCGGATCCCCGCAATAACGTCGACAGGGGTACCACTGTTGTGTTTTATTGGTCAACATGGAAAAAACATGAGGGGTAACTCTGTCGTTTTTTATCGGCCGTCACGAAATATACATAAGGGGTAACACTTTCGTTTTTATCAAATGAAACATGAGGGGTAACACTGTCGTTTTTATCAATTGGAACATAAGGGCTAACACTGTCCTTTTTTATCGGTCGTCATGAAAAAACATAAGGGGTAACACTGTCGATATTTATCCATTAAAACACAGGGGGTAACATTGTCGTTTTTATGAAATGAAACATGAGGGGTGACATTGCCCTTTTTCTTTGGTCGTCATGAAAAAAACCATAAGGGGTAACACTGTCGATATTTATCCATTGAAACATAGGGGGTAACACTGTCGTTTTTATCAAATGAAACATGAGGGGTGACACTGTTGTTTTTTATTGGTTGTCATTTTTATTGGTCGTCACTGTTGTTTTTTTATTGGTCGTCGTGAAAAAAAACATAAGGGGTAACACTGTTGTTTTTTATTGGTCGTCATGAAAAAAAACATAAGGGGTAACACTGTTGTTTTTTATTGGTCGTCATGAAAAAAAAACATAAGGGGTAACACTGTTGTTTTTTATTGGTCGTCATGAAAAAAAACATAAGGGGTAACACTGTTGTATTTGTCAAATAGAATATAAGGGGTAACACTATCGTATTGTATTGGTCGTCATGAAAAAAAACATATTTGAAAAAAAAAAAGATTCTCCTTGTCAAATAAAATATAAGGGGTAACACTGTTGTTTTTCATCAGTGATCATGGGAAAAAAATATAAGGGGTAACACTGTCGTTTTTATCAAAAGACAGGTAAAGGCTAAGGGTATCTGTCGTCATGAAAAACCCATAAGGGGTAACACTTTCGAAATGTATCGAATAAAACATAGGGGGTAACACTGTCGTTTTTATCAAATGAAACATGAGGGGTGACACTGTTGTTTTTCATTGGTCTAAATGAAAAAAAACATAAGGGGTAAGTGTCGTTTTTTATTGGTCGTCGTGAAAAAAAACATAAGGGGTAACACTGTTGTTTTTTATTGGTCGTCATGAAAAAAAACATAAGGGGTAACACTGTTGTTTTTTATTGGTCGTCATGAAAAAAAAACATAAGGGGTAACACTGTTGTTTTTTATTGGTCGTCATGAAAAAAAACATAAGGGGTAACACTGTTGTATTTGTCAAATAGAATATAAGGGGTAACACTATCGTATTGTATTGGTCGTCATGAAAAAAAACATATTTGAAAAAAAAAAAGATTCTCCTTGTCAAATAAAATATAAGGGGTAACACTGTTGTTTTTCATCAGTGATCATGGGAAAAAAATATAAGGGGTAACACTGTCGTTTTTATCAAAAGACAGGTAAAGGCTAAGGGTATCTGTCGTCATGAAAAACCCATAAGGGGTAACACTTTCGAAATGTATCGAATAAAACATAGGGGGTAACACTGTCGTTTTTATCAAATGAAACATGAGGGGTGACACTGTTGTTTTTCATTGGTCTAAATGAAAAAAAACATAAGGGGTAAGTGTCGTTTTTTATTGGTCGTCGTGAAAAAAAACATAAGGGGTAACACTGTCGTTTTTATCAAATGAAACCTAAAGGGTAACACTGTATAGAATAGAATAGAATAGAAACACACACGCACACACGCGCACACGCACACACGCACACACACACACACACACACACACACACACTCAGATGGATCCGACCGGGATTTCCGTTGCGATGGGTTTCCTCCATCAGCGACTTATACATAAACAAATGATGTAAAACAAAACCCCTCTTTCATTTTAAAATAATAGTAGCCTATGCAAATATGCATACCACATTAGGCCTCCACATTTGTTATACTTTTAAAATGTTCCTATATAGCCTATTTTATAGCTTACACACTGATATTTTAAAACAGGAATGTGAAATGCGAAATGCATCCTGGGATATTTAACGGTCCCAAGTCCACACAATGGACATATTGGGCTAGCCCCACCACTAAGTAAAATAATCTCTGTCCACTTCAACAGAGAAACACTCTGAGCATGCACATTTCAATGTTTCCAGTCCAATACACATTGCATTGGGCTGGTGGGGCTAGAGCCCCTCTTGTATGGAGGTAGATTTGTGTCTTTATTATGCAATCAAAAATAATAGGTTTGAGAGCAAAACTTTCCACACTGCGATCAAAAAATAGGTTTGAGAGCAAAACTTTCCACACTGCAATCAAAAAATTGATTTGAGAGCAAAACTATCGACACTGCAATCAAAAAATGTTTTATTGCAAGATAAATTAATGTGATAAAAAAAATATTAATGGGAATCCAAAAGTTTTGTTTGCAAACCCAAAAGTTTTGTTTGCAAATCCAAAAGTTTTGTTTGCGAATCCAAAAGTTTTGTTTGCGAATCAAAAAGCGTTGCTTGCGAAACCTAAAGTTTTGCTTGCGAATCCAAAAGCTTTGCTTGCTGTTGAGCTGAATCTGGGGGGGCGGGACCTACGCCGAAAGATGTAAGACACGTCTCTATTGGCCAGTCCCGATCGGAGTGACAGCTTGACAACATCCACAGTTAGTAACGAGAGAGGGAGTTCTATTTCATGTTGGCTACGCCGTCTAGGCTTCGCCTTATGAGCTTGTCCCGTGCGCGCGCTTGCGCGCCCTGAATATCCCGTAGGCCTCCCTGTCAGCCGACAAGGAGACCATGGCAGAGGAGAGCAGGGCGATGTTGTTTACCGCCGCCGCGGATTGAGAGGCACAAACGAACACCCGGTCCGTCATGCCGACAATCTGCTTCTGGATGGCGGTCGGTGGGCAGCGGCTTTTCGGATGTTGCCAAGCTGTCACTCCGATCGAGACTGGCCAATAGAGACGTGCCTTACATCTTTCGGTGTAGGTCCCGCCCACGAGATTCAGCTCAACAGCAAGCAAAGCTTTTGGATTCGCAAGCTAAACTTTAGGATTCGCAAACAAAGCTTTTTGATTCGCAAACAAAACTTTTGGATTCGCAAACAAAACTTTTGGATTTGCAAACAAAACTTTTGGGTTTGCAAACAAAACTATTGGATTCCCATTAATATTTTTTTTATCACATTAATTTATCTTGCAATAAAACATTTTTTGATTGCAGTGTCGATAGTTTTGCTCTCAAATCTATTTTTTTTTCCTTTTTTATCAATTTCATTTTCTTTTCTTTTTTTCTTGTGAGAGTAGCGACTTGCCCCTAATGACCAGTCGCCACAGGTCATTCTGACCTGGGACATTTAGAATTGTCGGTCCTCCTCATTTCTTTCCGGTCATTGACCGGTAATAACCGAAAACGGAAACTCTACTATAAACCGGCCTTACTTTCACCGTCAACACCGAACCCCTTCTTCTTTGCACTGGTGTCAACATCCGAAACATACGCTAGTTAGATTTTCTCAAACAGTAGTTTCAAGTACGGGTAGCATAGAACTAACGTTAGCCAAGTGGGGGCTCCATGATTGCTAAATCTAATGAGAGAGGTAAAATTGCCATTAAGGAAGGAAAGCATAGTAGGCTATGCCTTGCGACTGTGCTTCGCAGTATGCCTTGCGAAACCCAGTATGCCTTTCGATGCACCTCGTGATTGGTCGATGAAACGCTACCAGGAAGGGCTTTCTTGTGTCATGACGGAAACGCCCAAGCCTGCAGCTGGACCCTTCTCGTGAAATCGGGAGTATATGACGTCATGGCAATACGCATACAGTGGTGCAGGTGCTCGGCAGTGAGGGATGCGCGATTACTAGTTTTAATGGCATTTATGTGTGAGAATGCGGATTTGCATGTGTAAGTTGATCCAAACATAGTGAGGACAAAAAGTGCAAGGCGCCTTGAATTAGGGAATTTCTGGTGGCTGACTTCACGAGTCAAGAACTTTTCCAAACCTGCCTACTGTAATGACTGTTGCAGGTCAGCTGATGACTGAATGTCAATGAGTTCCAGTTGTAAACACGCCTCGTTCAATGACACAACCAGCTACTTTGCTTTCACTGCAAACTCCCCCACAACGTCCACACAGAAGGGGTCGTTCACAAATCTCATCACTTCAGTGGGGATACTGAAATTTTCAAACCTCGCTGCAAAGTCGGTTTTCAATGCATTTATCAATCCTGTCATTGCCTCAGTGGTTTGTAGACCTGCAGTGCACAATGCTGGGAAAAGGAGCATTTTTTCGGAACATTTATCAGCAGAGAAAAATGCCAGCCTTTTTTGAAAAGCCTGGAGTCTCTCAAAAAGTTGTAGGCTACGACTGTTTTATCTCTGCCCTGCAGCTCCGTATTGAGTATAAAAAAACAACGGCTGCGTGAAACTCTGTATTTTCCATTCGACACAGAAAAGTGTCTGCTTTTTCTGCTTTGAATTACGGAGAAACGCCAGGATCTCTTCCTTAAGTTCACAAAATCGTTTCAACGCATTCCCTTTGCTAAGCCATCTTATGTCATTGTGGATGAGCAAATCAGTGTATTGAGCTGACATGTCTGACAACAGCTGGCGGAAAAGGCGGTGTTGTAAGCTGGAGGTAGAACGAATGAAGTTAATAATTGGGATGACAGAGTCC
>NC_044059.1:27440429-27488062 GCF_902167405.1 Gadus morhua | reverse complement strand
AGAGTCCATGGTCTCTTTTAACTCACCACTTAGTTTTGCACACAGGAGGCTTTGGTAGATAAGACAATGCAGCGATCTCAGCTGTGGCGCTGTCACACTAAATTGGTACCGGCTGCCGAATTTGTACCGGGCGCGTCATCCATACGTAATCCACTCCAAACCTGCATGGCAGCAGATGATCGCGTCGTCCGTTGCCGGGCAGGTTTCAAAAAACATTCGCGCTCATGTTGCCAAAGACGAAATAACATAATACAGTTAACGGATCGCTAGATAATGTAATGTTTTGTTGGGTTCCTTAATAAACACACAATGTATCTTGGAACAGACATCAACATGCAGCGCGCCAATCCAACTGCGCATGCTCCGTGTGACGGTCTAATAACTGATGTTGATATCATTACAGATAACACTTGTTTTTACTTTATATTTGTATTGTATTTAATTGTTTAATCAAATTTAGCAAGTAAACTGAGTGTTTAAAGCAGGTCAAGGACGAAATAGCACAATACAGATAACGGATCGCTAGATAGAAGGTTCGCGAATAACGGACGAAGCGATCATCTGTTGCCGGGCAGGTTTGGACTGGATTACGTATTGATGACGCGCCCGGTACAAATTTAGTGTGACAGCGCCACATCTGCCAACCTAGCGGACAGTCCCCCGTGTCCTGCCCGACATCGCCGGCGCACCGTCCGTAACCAGCATATTGATACGATACAACTCAAACTGGTTCTCTCTGAAGAATGAAATTACTTTTCAAAATGTATCTCAGCGGTTGTGTGTCCATCCAGTGGAATTAATCCAAGTAGATCCTCACGAAAGCACTCGCCATCAAAAAAATCAAACATAGAGGCACAGCTGTGCTACATCGCTGCTGTCGGTTTATTCATCAACAGCTAGCGACATCCACCTCCACTTTTTGGAGTTTGTCCAAAAGAGTCTGAAAAACGTCCTACGCAAGGGCCTCTACTCTCCTTGATGTTGTCGTGTCAGAGATGGGAATTTTCTTGATTGAATCAATCACGCTGTTTTCGGGTTTTCTCATCTGTAACCACCTCCTCGATTGATGCAAGCATACACTCTTTTACGGTCTCAGCATCTGTAAACGGCCTTTTCTTTTTTGCCTAATATCCAGGCGACTCGTAGTGATGCTGATGTAGCTCTCTCTTGATCTGAACAAGCCTGAAACAGGGTTGGCGTCTCTGTTCATAGCATGAAGTAAGCCCCAAAATCTTCTGGCGGCGAGCATCAGAATCCAGTGGGAAACTGGCGTCGAAGTTAGCATGATTTGTCTTAAAATGCCTTCTCAGGTTATATTCTTTACTCACCGATATACATTCGCTGCAGAGTAAACACACAAGCTTCCCAGTGGCAAATACAAACAAATACTTCTGTGTCCATTCGCTATTGAATTGTCGGTTTTCTGAGTCAACTTTTTCGCTTTTTCAGAGTAGAAAGCGACATTGTTCTGATTCAACCAGGCGGGAAACGATCATCAAAACAACGTTAGGCGCGAACTCCGAAGCGGAGCGCGCCAAGCAGTTGAGAGGAGCAATGCAAAAGCACTCTGAGAAGAGCGTAGTGGGAGCGTGCGAGGAGGATTGTTGTGGCCGCGCGCCTTCCGGAGCAAGTCTACGCTGTGCTGCGCGGAGATTATTATTATTTTTTTTTATTTACAATTTTTTATTTTTTTTTATTTTATGTTTTTACTAAAAGGGCCAGCAAAAATTCCTTTGCAGGCCGGGTCCGGCCCGGGGGCCGGCAATCGAATAGCCCTGGTGTAGGCCCTTGCCTTGCTGCTGAGGTTGTCCCCAGTTTTTTTGTGTTGCTGATGTGTAGACATATAGCTGTGTGTGTGTGCGTGTGTGTGTGTGTGTGTGTGTGTGTGTGTGTGTGGTGTGTGTGTGTGTGTGCGCGTGCGTGCGACGCGAGTATGCCGGTCACGGGTGAAGCACCGCTCGACGCCAATGTTGTTTTTGTAAAAACTTAAACAAACCGCACCCGTCGTAACTGCCGCCGTAATGTAGTCAGTTGCTGAGATGTTCTACAAAACGTGTTAATCATGTGCGCCGTGCCGGCGAAAGAGGTGCTTACAAACAAGCATTGAGAAGCGGCAGGATCTACGTATTGTCTATTCTGTGCATGTGTGCGTGTGTGTGTGTGTGTGTGTGTGTGTGTGTGTGTGTGTGTGTGTGTGTGTGTGTGTGTGTGTGTGTGTGTGTGTGTGTGTGTGTGTGTGTGTGTGTGTGTCTGTGTCTGTGTGTGTGTGTGTGTGTACTGAGGTTCACTGGCCCAGGTCTAGAAAAATCCATGCAGAAGGTCTACGTATGGCTGTATGCTTTTGCTGAATGGCATGCGAAAAATGTCTTCAAGCCCATTTGACGTTTTCTGAGGATTTTCTTCCTTTTTTCCATAAGGCAGCCACGAGTCTGCTATTTATAATCATGTGGAGGCTTTTACCGTGGTTGGTGTTACTAGTTTTCAGTCCTTGGTTCCACTATATTGTGGAAAATCCAATCATTAAGGATGATGTTAAAGGATTTCCTACAGCATGGAGCTGTAACAGGTTTTATAGGCCTATGTTTGAGACATGCGGAATAAAAAATAAATAGGTAGTGTCGTTCTAGTTCTTATAGACAACCCATTCTTTTATGATTTCGTATAAAACTATTAAACAATCATAAAATCAATAACAGAGTACACCCCTTTCTCCATATTATATTTTTTTATTGAGATGTCAATTTATTTTGACGCGGGTTTAATTTAAAACCGTTTAACGAATCTGCAGTTCTGAAAAACAGTCCACCGCGCAGCCTTCAAACAACCTTTATTCACACAACGTGGTTAACAGTACACAGTTGCCCTTCAATGTAATGTCCAGCTATCGCCCACTTTAGGTCCTTCACTGTGTATCGCCGGTGAGAAAAAAACGACATCGGGTTCAAACGATATAGGGTCATTTTTGATACAATGGCATCCAAGCTCCTGCCTGTGTTGAAGTGAGTACCACCACTTTATTGTACCATATTGCCGTCCTGCATCAGTGAGTGTGTGCGTCTGTGTGTGCGCATTAGCATTAGCCTGCTAGCTAGTCGACAACACAGCGCTCACAGAGGGAGCTAAACGGGCTGCAAGCTTTCCACGTTATTATTAGTTGTAAGGTCACATGGGACACCCACATATAACCGTTGCAATCACAACCACCTCCTTGAAGCTAAGTGAAATGATCATGGTATAAGGTCACTAATTATTAATGGTGATGTAAGCTCACTATCTGCGATGTTTGGAGACCAGAGCCTACGTACACAGTGTTGGACCACCTGTACAGGCCTTGGTGTTTCAGATAACAGCCGTGTTGGTTGGTTCGTGCAGGTTGACCAGCAAGGTCGCTGTGGCTGAGGGGCCTTGTATGTTGTGTATGACTCCGGGCTCCTGGGAAGCAGTCAACAGGGAACCGAGGTCCTGGGGAAGGCAAAGACCGCCATCCCCCCTGCCATCAACGAGTGGATGAAGTACTTTGGGATGGAGGTAAACAAACAGACGCGCACGGCATACACATGGAGTTCAATGATGATCATGAGCGCATCATGTTCTTTACATCGTTTTGACAGTTGTCATATTTCACCAGAGAATATAATTAACTTAATTTAGCTTGGAGTTTAAATGCTCTATAATTTTCTTCTTAATTATCTTTGTTGTTGTAGCATTATAGTTGTTGACACATGCATGATGTAATGGAGGGTTTGTCTAATCGAGAGGAATTCAAAAGGGAAGGAAATAAGTATAACTTGTTCTGAGGTCTTGCTGTATATGTTTAAACCTTGATTTCATCTAGCTGATTTGGTTTTTGACCTGCTGATTAGCATTGTGTGAACAATGATGCTTTTCTCTCCTCAAAGGCTAAAATCCCTGCATTGCCCACGATTGAGTTCTCCCCTCGTCAAGCATGGAACTCAGGTAAGTTTGAGCACTGTTTCTTGAGAGATTTTGCCTAGTCCGGCTTGTTGTGTGACAAATTGTTTTTAATGCTGTCCGTATCGATTTTTTTTTTAAAAAATGTGTAAAAAAAATAATAGGTTGTTCCAGTATTGTCTGATTTGTATGTCTTTTTTTTCAGGAGTGCGTACAACATTTTCCACACTTTCGGAGGGGCCCACAAAAATATGCGACTATACCAGTCAAGGATTCCAGTATCTAAAAGATCTTGCCAAATGAACCAGCACAACAAACTAAAATAGTAACATATTTAGTAGTTATTTTATAATTTTGGGAATGGGTTTTGGATCACGTTCACACTTCAGAAATTGAGCACAGCTTTAAGTTCTATTCTCATTGGGAAAGACGAGACATTGAAAATTCGACATCAGCAAAACAAAAGTATGACAAACACCAACAATTATTTTCCTATTAAACTGCCTTGGATGAAAAGTGGTTTTGAATGTTTGATTTATTTAGTCTGATAAATAATATTGCAAAATACACATACTTCTAACTGTATATGTTAATTGTATGTAGCAGGCTCATGTCTTATCATTAACTCTGTTTTGATTTGTTGTGCCCACTGTCCCAACTCTTTTATGAAAGAGAACACTCTTGTATATATTCAGTCTCACCATTTTCCGGTTGTAAAATAAATATTCCTCAATTGATCAACCAGTTGGGAGTGAATTATTCATCATAGTTTAGTGCTTGAAAGGGCTTCAATATTTTTTTTTTATAGTGGAAGGTCCCTTTCTGCCATAGTCGTTCTTGCTTGCATGTATGATGTTAAACGTAATGTTAATTACACTGTATATTGCAAAGCCTTCAGATACTTTGGAGGGAAAGGAAATGTGCAAAAACTTTATTTATGACAGAATTTTGACACAAATTGCCTGTCGATGCTGCAACTTCAGTACAAGAGGGAAGGATATTTAAAGAATGAAGACCGCACACTGCCATTTGAATATCCACTCAACATCACACCAGAGAAACAAGTTGTGGCAACATTCCTCCATTATAATCACAATTTCTTTTTTTAAAACACATTCACTTGTTTAAATTAAATATACACATATTTTTTGTTATTTTAAATCCAGGTTTTTAATAACTCCAGATTATTGTAGACATTTTCATTCTTCCACAACCATGGTTGAAATTTGTTTATGTCCACAAGTTTCTTCCTAATGACACATGCAAATTTTGAACAGCCACATAATAGAAAAGCATGAAACCACAGTATACCTATAAACTCACTACTTAACTGAGGCGTACACAGAATAGCCTGGAGGAGTGGCAGACATATATTCCTTAAACCATGATATGATCCATTATAATAATACTTTTAATAATACCCTTCTGATGAGTAAGAGACTCCTGCCCAATATTTACCGCTTATGTAGTTTGATGATAACTGTCATATATTGTGACTTTATGTCCTAACTTTACTTTATACTACATATCTGTTTTGAGAAAAGCTGGTGTGAAATATTCACATACAGGTTGATCACAACAGGCAACATTACAATACATTTCAGAGATAAATTACAGATTAAATACTGTAAAATGTATGGACTAGTCTGTAACAAATAACTGTTACAAATTTACTTCATGCGTGTAAAGTGATGCATAATTTGCAGCATTGGCTCTAATAAGCATGTTGGGTCAAACAGGTCAAGAGTACCATAACCTAAACAAATATGAACTATACACAATATAATGAGTGATCCTTTTGTCACGAACAATCAGACATAACCAATGACTCAGCATGTTATCTTTGAAAATCAATTGTATACTGCATTTACAGTAAAGCATCATTGCACATGTTCTCCAATATAAACTGATGTTTGTGATTTTTTTTAAAACTCAAGTCACATTTACTATGTGGGACAATGAAAAACCAAGTGGTAAAGCTAGTAAGTTAGCAGTAGCGCAAGTATGTATGTGTGTGTATATATACATATATATATATAAATATACATATATATATGTATATATATATATAGATATATTGCAGCGTGATTAGCCTGAAGGCACTTAATGATATTTAAAGTTAATGGATAAATGTAGCAAATGGCAACATGCACCATAGAAACATATGTTCCTTGTGCTTTTAACGACCAATGGCATCTTGGCAGAAACCTGCCATCGACCACAGAGTGAGAGTTGGTTCGGCATCAGACTGCATATGGGACATATTTTTGCAACCAAATAAGCAAGTATCCATTAAATAGTCGGCCGTCCATGGTGTTGCAAGTAAGAACAAGTGACATAAAGAAAGAGAAAGAAAAAAAAAAAAATGAACAAACGAGAGAATAAAAGACCTGCATAAGGACAAACCATATTGTGTTGGTAGGGGCAATTTATCAGATGCAGCTACATATCTTACTTCTCACTGGTCCCCAAGTTTTCAAAATCTAAGTTATCCTTTGAGCAAATCAAGCACATTATGTCATTGATGTTAGCAATGAGAAAATTGCTTCCACACGATTTCTTTGCATAACTGTAAACATCTTATTACTTTGGAGATAATGTATTATTAAAGTATCTGACCGAAACTGCAGGTTTGTAACTGTTGGTTACTAGGAGGTATCCACAGCATTTATATCATTATGTCAGGTGTTGTTTGCACAATAGTCAAGCATAGCAATGCTACAGCGTTGCTGTGCAAACAAAAAAAGCTTTTATTTTGTACAATGATTCATCATATGATTATGTTAATCCCCATAAAGGCTTTAAAAACAAAACATAACAACGAGAGACAAGCCCCTCTCGGTAGGGAAAGGGAGGTAAAGTGTCCTCTTGCCATCTAGGTGGTCTTCACCAGGTCGTACACGTGGACGTGAAAGTCGTCGTCGTACTTGATGTAGTACACGGAGGGCTTGGCCGGCACCTGGTAGATGACCAGGCCTGTTCTCTTCACACCCTTGTCAGTAACATACTCTACCTGCTTACCTACCAGGCTCTCCGTCTCCTCCCCGGGCTTCCTGTCTGCGGGCAACAGATGCTTGTTCTCTGAGGAGAGGAACGAGGGAGGGATGACAGAGTTAGTTTCTGTGTTTGAGCCGTTTGCCAGAGGCTTTTATCCAGTGACCTGCAGTGGGGTCATATACAGGTCATTGAAGAGCAATGTAGAGGTCAGACAGTCGATCACATACGCCTACATTTATAAGGCATTAGGGATCGAACTCAGGAGCTTTTGGAACCCTTAGCCACTTCTAATGTCCCGCCTCCCCTGATCTTGTTGAGTAACGTCAACGAGAATGCTTTCATTAAAGTCACATCCTCCAACTGATTTATTCTACAAATATTAAAAGCTGGCCAACCCGTACCTCTCTCTTTGTTTACATGCCATGTTCAATCGCCATATTCCTATGGTAGCCCAGAATGAACGCCTCTGTAGAGGACGCTATCTCATCTTTGGATTGTTATGTTACTCGCAAGCTGTGACCTGCAGGTTGACAGCCTAAACAACAAATGACTAGTTACAAATCTATCAAGGAACCACATCATGTGACACTTCAATGCTGCCGTGGACGAGGAGATCCTTTTGCACAGGCTAGATGGTCCTACGACGCTGGAAGGGGAAAGGTAAAGGGGGGGCGGGCTGCAATCTGCAACCTCACCCCTAGGGGCCACTGAACCCTACATACTGCCCCTTTAATGTGTGGTTACTGGTACCTGCTTCAGGTAGAATCCTCAGGTCTCCGTCGGCGTAGTCGTCCCACAGCTGGTACATATAAAGCACGGGGTCCTTCTCGTAGGTGATGTAATACCAGTTGGTCATGATGGGGGCTCGCGAGAGGACCATGCCCCCTCCACTCGTTCTTCTCGCCATCTTCTTTTTCAAAGAGATGCTCCACAGCTTTGCCGACCAACTCCTCAGCCCCGTGAGGTACTTTGATCTTGTTGTTCACTGCGAGGCAACACAGAGGAGGCCAATATTACCTTGTTTATCCGTATGGCCTTCAATTTCTCTCTAGATATTACGTGCGGATATATGCATGCGTATACTGTTCTTGATTATTAGATTTGAGTGCTATTATTGTACAAAGCCGTTTGTGTGCGCGTGCGTCTGTGTGTGTTTGTGTGTGTCTGTGCGCATGCGTGCAGAGCATCTCGTGAACTAATTAGATTCTGTAACCAAACACGACACAAACAGAGAGTATCCAGTGAGGGGTCCTGACTGAGTGGAAAGCGTGCCACTCACCGACTTTCTCTGTAAGTACTTGTAGATTTGACACCCTCTCGTCCTTGAAGAGCTCGATCCCGTAGACGCAGTCAAATCCGTCATACTTAACCATGAACAGAGAGGGGTTGACGGTGAGACGGTCCAGCACGGTTCCCTTCCATTTGCTCTGGTTCCCCTTTTCACGCCAGTTGTGCTGGATGCGTAGTCCCAGAATGCAGTTGGGGTCGGGGGTTAACGTGTCACTCAGTTCACCGCTGCTCCGCTTTCTTGGGGGGGGGAAGAGGGATATCCTTACAGCATGCGTGTACTCAAATTTTGTTTATAATTATTTTCTACGTATGTGTCATTATATGGCCCATTCTTGGGAACTTTATGGATTAACTTAATAACTGTAATGGTCTGACACCAAATTGAAAACAAATGAAGTGTTTAACATCCATCAGAAAAAAAAGGAACTTAATTGAAAATGTAATTGGGTGTCACTGTAACATCTCAGAATACACCATATATAATGCAAATGAATATGCTTAGTTTGTCATTTACAAGTGCATAACAATGATAACAATAATAACTCATTAAATATTTATGTAATAAATATATGTATATGTATGTATTAGGTATATATATATATATTATTAATATTGTTACTACCATTGTATATAGTAGTAGTAGTAATAATGATACAATTTGTATGCTAAAATACATAAACAGTTGTGGCAACATAATATACTGTATGGCTGTATAGTTTTGTTTTGTATTGTATTGTGTTGTGTTGTGTTTCTACATACCTGCCCCTTTTCTTGGACATGCCTCTAGAAATTCAAAGGCAACTAAAAATGAGGAGAAGGTAGACGTTCAATTATGACTGGAATGGAACTCACTGTTGCAATGCTTCAGATATCGGCTAGGGCACAAGGCCTCCAGTTGAAGTGAGATGTAGTCTACGCAGCAGGGACTGACAAGCCGATCTGCCAATGGCTTAGCATGGAGGAATAACTTCCTGGTGATTCTCTTAAACTACCTATCTATGGAGGTCACCGTTTGATCCTAACGCGTATCTCAAGGCAGGACAATATACCTCGACGTGTCAACGACTGGCAATAATCGATCACTCGCAATCCCATAGAGTCATGTGTCTGTAACATAATGAAATGTAATAGATAGTGGGTGTTTCACAACTCTGTCATAAACGTTCTGTATCTAGAAAAAAATATGTACCGGCTAGACTTGCCGCAGCTATTGTCTTGATACTATTAGCCACCACGCAGGGTTGAATCCATGTTCTAACAGTTTATATTCACTACAGCAGCCTACCTTACCTGTACTGTGGACAACACACCTACAATGAGCTATAGCAATAGGTTATCAATAATTCTGCTCTGTCCATTCTCCACCTCAATGCAGATGTTAAAAAGTAGCAGCAGCTACACCTGATTTGTGTGTATTCGATGGTGAAATGAAACGATAGATCCGGTGTTAAAGCCGTAACGCATGCTCTTATTGACATATCTGTTACCTTTATGCTGATTTCATAGCAATATCGTTTAGCAGGTCTTGCTGAGAAATGTAGCCACACACAACCCGCCCATGCAAAACCTCGCGAAGCATATGGAAAATGGTAGGGCGGGCGGAAAAACTACACTACCCAGCGCCTCTCCATGCAGCTGTAGTGGACACGTTCGCACTGAACTCTGGGAATTGGTGTCCCAAAATAGACGACATTGAATCGGTCTACTATGCGGTCTACTCGGTGCGTTGAATTGACCACCAGCTGGTTTTGCTATTTTATACAGGGACTGTTGAAGAACAGCAATCACCCGAATGTGCTCATTCAGACAGGTCAACTCAATTGTATGGGTAAATGTTAGTACCCACAATGTGTTTCGAATGTGTATGATAGTTTAGCTTTGTAATATGCCTGTGATAAAAAGAGGGTTATTGGGAAATAGAACCCAAAGGACAGTCCAGCAGATGGCGGTGTTGGAGAGGGGAAACGTAGAGTTTCGAGGCGTCGATATGTTTTGGCTTTAACAATGTTCCATTGGCGGGCGTAGTCTAATACAACTCAGCACCAACTTGCTCGTTAAGCTTGACTTCATTGACTCTTTTTTTTAGATAAATGGTCTATGGTAATCAAAACCCTGTCTCAACCCTTATATTCTTCGTACCATCTACTATGTGATGATAGCCTAATTCCATAATAACAACACACAATTGTTTGCTATGAATGAATGGTGTTTATTTTTCATGTTCAGAAAGGCCTACTTATCTCGACTAGATTGAAAATAGAAACAGTGGATCTAACATTTTCCTTAATGCATACACACATCAAATCTGACATCTTTTTTTGGGGTAATCAATCCATGCAACAAACTTGGATATGTCAGTATAGATGTTAGGTACATTTGGGTATGAGCAGTTTCCGCCTAGGTTAAACGATACAATTCCAACAGCCATCTTGTTGCACACCAGAGGACCTCCAGAGTCCGCCTGTAAAATGAAAAATAATAATTTACTCCTTCATGCAAATCTTAGAGCGTGGCTAAGTCACGCCCACCTCATGCGCTACGCCTGGACCTCAGAAACGCTAGTATGAGTCCGATCGTAGTTTCGTTTTCAGTCTGATTCTCCGTGAAAGGTTTCTGGATTCTGATTAAAATCGAAACTTTTAAAATTAAGCTCCATTGACACCCACATATAGGCACTACACATGTTTGCGTCTCAGGTCCAGACGTGACGCATTAAGTGGGCGTGAATTATTCAATCAATAGCAAAGATGAATTTGTGATAAAATATGGTTAGATCATTTTTTGGGCCTACCTGACAAGCCCCTTTCTCTGTCCCATATCCACCTGCACAGATAATGTTTGCTGGGAGAACATAGTTTTTTTTAGACCATTCCCGCTGACAAGTCCTCCGGTCAATTGTAGCCACATCGACCTGTCTGAGTTTATCAACAGAAGAGCCCCCACTTTTGATAAAACCCCATCCGGCTACAAGGCATGTGGTGTTCTTCTTGATCTTCATCTTCTTATTTGGAAGTTTAATTGGTTTTATTTTTGATGGCCTTGACAGCTAAAATAAATCAAAACATTAAAATTATTGATTTCAAGGGTAGGGAGGAAAAGAAAAGCATAAAACATTTCGTTTTACAAGCAAAATATTTGGTATAGCTACATCTACCTATGCACAATATAACAAAATAGGCCTATAAGTTAAAAGTAGAAAAAGTTTGTTCTCACTTTTAGCATCATTATGTCATTCCCATTTAAAGGCTTCTTATAGTCTGTGTGTTTGCATTTTTTGACGTTGTATCTCATTGTGCTCTCGTCAATTTTGCGGAGGTCATTGGTTCCGAGAACTACTGTCACATTGTCTTCTTTCTGAATACAATCATGAAAGCAGACATTAATTTATAAGACTTCTCATAATGCAAATAGTTTAATATTCCCCTCTTCATTTATTAACTTCTTGCAGTTGTCCGATCATTTCTACATTTCACCTACTTGAAGTCACAGTGGGCAGCAGTAAGAACAATGTCTTTTCTGATAAGAAATCCGCCACAGAAATGTTTCCCGTCGTTTTGCACAGATACCATGTACTGCAATGACTTTGGCGGGACTTCTTTTCCGTTAATAATTTCCCCTCCAAGTGCTTAAATGAAACAAAGCAAAGAGTTAATGTTTTTTCTGAAGCAGAAGATAAAGTTATAATATCTATTTGATCATTACTGTATATATATTGTTATAAAATGTTCTTACCTCTTTGCACGGAACATGCCAGCACAATAAAGAGGAGTGTGTGTAAGCGAAACATCACGATGGCACGCAGCACGCTGAAAAGTGATGTGTCACAAGCAGGTTGAGATGCTATAACCAAGATGTTAACCTACAGCCTCTTGTGAAGATGACGTTGGACCTTACGGGTGAGTCTGACGGGAACACCATGCGAGTTTTTGCAAAGTAATGCCTGTAGACCACACTCAGCAAGAACGTCCGCTCTGAACCACAGAGACAGTGATGCACCTTATCTGACTCACGTGTCGGTGAAGATCTCACATTTAGGTTCATATGTCTTCCTTTGAAAGAGTCCGCTGCATTGTTTCAGTTTGGTTCCTTTAACTAATTCCACTCAGTCTAATTCTTTATCTGTAATAGCTAAACCTGCTCTATGTAACCTTTACTACTGCAGCTATTTAATCAATTTAACTATAGAGTAATCTGCCAATAGTGACAAAAGAGTATTCTGCCATTAGTGACAAAATAATATTCTGCCATTAGACTCGGGACGATCCATAAACAAAGCGTAGCCTGATGGGAAACTATCCTTTGGCATTCATACTTTTGTCTTTCGCTGATAGCCAGCAGCCACAGATACCCCCAGAATGTAGACTGGGACTTTGGAGAACAAATTTCCCAAGTTCAACTGTCCTTCTGATCATGAATCTTTCTCTGAACTTTGTTTGATGCTCCAGCAACTCTAGGTGATTGGAATATATCACTGTGCCTCTGGAACACGTAAAGATGGAGCTTTTCCCGGATAATCCAGCAGATGGAGATGTTGGATAATGTTAAAGCGCGGCAGCAATGGTTTTGGGCTTCCACAGGCATGCATAGTCCAATGCAAACCGACTAGAGATGCGCGGTTGGCGGTTGCCACCGCGGACTCCGCGGTTAAACCGCGGATCGGGCGGGTGACGTGACAAAAAAAATAATATTTTAATTAAATTCGGGCGGTTGGCGGTTTAACCAACGAAATTCAAAAATATATACACATTGTTAAATGTCGTTACCTACTTCCAAGCAGAGATGGGAGTAAGTCCCATACATGCAAGTCTCAAGTCAGTCGCAAGTCTTAGCCCTCAAGTCTCAAGTAAGTCCAAGTCGTCAGTAAGGAGGATCAAGCAAGTCAAAGTCCAAGCACAGCTTTAGTCAAGCAGTCAAGTCAAGTCTCATCATCAAGTGAAGTCAAGTCAAGTCATTATCAAATTCGTTTTTTTCAAATGTCTGTATTTCATCAAACCTGTTTTTCAGTCATTTTTTTTAAATGTAAGAAGATAAGTTACGTAATGAATCAGCTTTTACATGAATGAATCTCAAACAGCTTTTTATGTGAGAGAGAGAGAGAGAGAGAGAGAGAGAGAGAGAGAGAGAGAGAGAGAGAGAGAGAGAGAGAGAGAGAGAGAGAGAGAGAGAGAGAGAGAGAGAGAGAGAGAGAGAGAGAGAGAGAGAGAGCGAGGTGAACATCAGAACATGTTCATCAGAACAACTGACAGTTGTGAGCCATTACATATGTCCATTACACTTGCAAAAAATCAAATTTGTCGAGACTTTTGCACTGAGTTGTGACCGATGGGGTCTTGGTGTGATGGCGCATAACACGTCGGACTCTCGTCTGAGACGAGAGTCCGACGTGTTATGCGCCATCACACCAACAGCAGAACGGTTATCCAAATAACAAGGAAGTGTACAACACTTGCGTTACAGTCCTGGAGCTCTATATCTAAATAATATCATATAATACATAGATATCTATATCATATAACATATTGTGTGCGCCTCCAGACGATATTATGAATCACAAACGACTTTGTCGGGTTCTGCGACGTCTCTGGTTCTTCCACTTTCACATCAACCTGAAGTCGACTGAACCGCGCGCTGCCTGCTGCCGGCTGCCCGCTGCCGGGCGATGGTGCCCTCGCGGCAACCGGCGGCATGTCGCAGTTCATGTACTTCAGCGAGTCAAACCAAAGTTCCTTTCCCCCAATTCCTTCTCAACCATGGCTCAGATAACCCCACGACAGTCTCGTTGTGGAAATACAAGACACGTCAAAGAACCGACAAGAAACACTTGCGTTACAGTGTGTGTATTATTCACGACACCACACACACACACACACACACGACACACACACACACACACACACACACACAACACACACACACACACCACACACACACACACACACCACACACACACACAACACCACACACACACACACACACACACACACGCACACAGCACACACACACACACACGTGGCTCTCGCACGGTCGAGTCTCATTGGCGGGCCACGTCTCTTGGCGGGCCAGGCAGAGTAAGGGAATGTCACGTTGCGTGGAAGAGGGCGGGTTGCCCAGGGTTGCAGGTCAGGAGCACTCGCGCACAATAAAACAAGTGTTCATCTAATTATATTTACAAGACTGCAATGACTTGGCAAGTCACATGACTCAAGTCAAGTCAAGTCACAAGTCCAGGAAGGGGCAAGTCAAAAGTCAAGTCAAGTCTTTCGTTAGTGTTGGTCAAAGCAAGTCACAAGTCGCAAAAACTGGCGACTCGAGTCGGACTCGAGTCAAGTCTTTGACTCGAGTCCCCCATCTCTGCTTCCAAGCACATTTTGAAGTAATCCAAATTCTCATCAGGCAGTAAATTGGCCTCTCTGTCTCTATCACACACACACACACACACACACACACACACACACACACACACGACACCACACACCACACACACACACACACACACACCACACACACACACACACACAAACACACACACAACACACACACACACCAACACACACACTAACGGAAGCAAAAAAGTTTAAATTAAGTGACGATCCGTCCCATGTCGCGTCTCCACAAACCTCAGTTATGAGACAGTAGATGAAACTGCCTGGGTTATTTTGTTTCGTATAAGTTATATTTTAAAAACAGCCAGTCATTGTAGCCTACCACTCGGGAATATGGAATTTTCAAAGGAGATGATGGAGTTATTTGACTGCAGAAGTGACATCAGGGGGCATTGGCAGGCACGAGATGTGCAGAACATTTAAACTTCTAGCTCAGTTACATCAACACCTAAGAAGAAGGTAAGAAAATAGTCGAAAACTTTGATTTGCAAGGCAAGCAGGCAGTGTTGGGCTTGTTACAGGTAGCCTATATAGCCTTCAATGCGGTGAAATTTCGAATTAATAGGCTCGAGTCGCGTTTTCCTTAAAAGGCTATCTTTCATTTTGCAAAAAAAAAAAAAAAACACACAGTAGGCTATATTACCATAGTAAAATGGTGTACCAAATTGCGTTTTATTACAATGATAAAAAAAGTGTAGGCTACTAGCCTATGGTAGGTCAGGTTTGCCGATGTGCTTGCTATTTTAGAGTTTCTCCCTGTGCATCGATCGTAGACAGACGTCACTTCACTGATAATATTCTGGGATAGGCTACAACATAGCCAATATGCTTTCAATACTAGGGACTTTATCCTTTAAATATCTTTGCGGCATTGGATCAGTCTCCTTTCAAGAACAGGCAAAGAACTTTCTAGCCTCGCGTCAGCAGCGCATACCTAAAAACAACAGGCGGATGGCGGGCGGGTGCGGTTTTGAAAATTGGTCAAAAAAATTGTTGCGGATGGATGGCGGGCGGATCAAGCGTTTTGTGATGGCGGTTTGCGGATGAAATAATAGCCCATCCGCGCATCTCTAAAACCGACCATTTAGCCGTTGTTGAAGTAGGTTGGTTTATTCTGACAACAAGATCCTTGCCTGAGATTATCTTTGCCCTGACTGAATGTATTGATATGGATTCGCATTACCATTTATTTGAGACTTTTTATTGGTGTTCTATGATGATGCTGAGTCAGAAAATAAAAGGGTCTGCTGCGGAGGGAACGTTTATTGAATATTGTTAAGAAAGCACTGCCTGATACAACTGGAATATAATGCAACGGTCTAACATCTTCAAACAATCTGCAAAACACAGCATTGCACATTTTGCTTGAATATATAAAAAATACACACTAATCAATATTGCATTTTCTCTTTGGTCATTAATCCACGGCAGAAACTTTATTATGTCAGTATAGACGTTAGGTACATTTGGGTAGTCACAGTTTTGGTCCAAGTTAAACGGACAATTCCACAGCCATCTTGTTTGCACACCAGAGGTCCTCCAGAGTCCCCCCTGTAAAAAATAAAACTAGTAATTCACATCATCGTTCAAACATTAGAGTGTGGCTAAGTCACGCCTACCTCATGCCTGGACCTCCGAAAAACGCACACGTATGAGGTCGGATAAATTGAATTTTTTTCGTTTTCAATCAGAACTCTGTGAAAGATATCTGGCAAAGATTCTGATTGAAATCGAAACCTTTAAAAATTAAGCTCTGTTTACTCCCATAGGCACTATACAATTTTCTGTTTCAGGTCCAGACGTGACGCATGAGGTGAGCTTGAATTATCCACTCAATAGCAAGATGAATTTAGTTAAAATATGATTACACATATGGGCGCTACCCGACAAGCACCTTTCTTTGTCGTATATCCACCTGCACAGATAATGTTTGCTGGAGAGAGAGTTTTGTTTAACCTTGCCCATTCAAGCTGACATTTTCCTCCGGTCAATGGTAGCCACATTGACCTCTCTGAGTTTATCAACAGTAGAGCCCCTGGTTTCGTTATATCCCCATCCGGCTACAAGGCATGGGGTGTTATTTTTGATCTTCGTATTCTTTTTTGGGAAGTTTAATTGGTTTCATTTTTGATGGTCTTGACAGCTAAAAACAAAACAAGCATTACATTTATTGATTTCAAGGGTACGGAAGAAAAAAATAGTACCAAAGATATTTATACCAAAGTATTTTGTATACATCTACCTATCCATACAAAGTAACTAATACAAGATTTTGGATAAAGTATAAAAGTTTGTTCTCACTTTTAGCATCATTATGTCATTCCCATTTGAAGGGTCCTTATAGTCTGCGTGTTTGCATTTTTTGACGTTGTATCTCATTGTTCTCTCGCGGAGGTCATTGGTTCCGAGAACTACTGTCACATTGGGTCTTCGTTCTGAATACAATCATGAAAGAAAGCCATTCCATTTATAAGACTTCTCAAAATGCAAATATTTTAATATTCCCCTCTTCATTTATTAACATCTTGCAGTTGTCCGATCATTTCTACATTTCACCCACTTGATGTCACAGTGGGCAGCAGTAAGAACAATGTCTTTTCTGATAAGAATCCGCCACAGAAATGTTTTCCCGTCGTTTTGCACAGATACCATGTACAGCAATGATTTTGGCGGGACTTCTTTTCCGTTAATAATTTTCCCTCCAAGTGCTTACAAATGAAAACAAAGCAAAGAGGTTAATGTTTTTCTGAGCAGAAAAATAAAGTTTATAATAATCATTTGATCATTACTGTATATACAGTATAGTTGTTAAAATGTTTCTTACCTCTTTGCACGGAACATGACAGTACATAAAGAGGAGTGTGCGTAAGGGAAACATCACGATGGCACTCAGCACGCTGAAAAGTGATGTGTCACAAAGGGGTTGAGATGCTCTTAATATATCCTAGATGTTAAACAAACATGTACGGCTTCTTGTGAAGATGACGTTGTACCTTACATATGGAGTCTAGCGGGAACATTGTGGTCATGCAAGATTTGCAAAGTAATGCCTGTAGACCACACTCAGCACACGTCCGCTCTGAACCACAGAGACCGTGATGCACCTTATCTGACTTACGTGTGGGTGTGAAAATTTCACATTTAGGATCTCACGTCTTCCTTTAATGAGACCACTGCATTGTTTCAGTTTGTTCCTTTAACTAATTCCGCTCAGTCAAATTCTTTATTATTTTTATCTACTGCAGATATTTACTCCACTTAACTAGAATGTGTCCCAAGAATAAAACAGACACATCCACAAATCAGGCATAGTCCATAGGCATCAATGCATTGCTAAATGTTGTCCCCTCTATTATGAGTTCAGCTCACCAGTTTCTACTCTTGAATTGTATATATTTGTGTCATGTTGATGTAGAGATAGCTTGAAATCTGAAACAAACCAAGCTTATACAATTTTATTATTGCCTCAATAAAAACAAAGCCTAGTGTCATTCTCTTGATTTTATTGCCAACATACCGAACAACTAGCCTGCCAAGAGCCAGCCCTACACAGTTCTAAACAGTTCCTTGTCCAAGGTCTGGGATTGGTCCTCGGTAGTGGCTCCTCATCGCAGGCAGCTGTTGTCTGAGGAGGCTCGTATCATATGACACGTGATGGAACATGACCAAGGGTCCTATGTGTCCTGGGTTTCCCATGGTCCAATGTTTCCTATGGTCCTATGTCCCCATGATATTTTTGTATTTCCACATGATGGAACATGACAAACGGCCCTTGTTCCCTGCGGTACTATGTCCCAATGATATATATGATACGTGATGTAACATGACAAAGGGTCTTATGTTTCCGAGTTGTGACTATTAAGAATAGTGGTATTGAGACAAGTTTCTCAAGTTTGCTTCATATGACATGGTCTATTGTCGGAACTGTTCAAATGTTTGAACTCCCTAAAAAGATAAAGTAAAAAAATTTAACTAATTTATAGTTGGTCATTAATGTTGACGATGTCACAAGCCCTTCCTTGTGATGGCTACGTTACCAGTGTGGTGAAGACCTATGCACCATGAGAAAAGAGTATCCTGCCATTAGTGACACAAAAGTACTCTGCCCCTAGTGACAAAAGAGTTATCTGCCATTAGTGACACAAAAGTACTCTGCCCTTCGTGACAGGAGTGACAAAAAAGTACTTTGCCCTTAGTAAGAAAAAGGGTATTCTGCCATTAGACTCGGCGATGCTCCATTCACAATGCCTAGCCTGAACTGAGAATATCCTTTAGCATTCATATTTCTTTCTTTCGCTGATAGCCAGCAGCCAAAGATCACCACAGAATGTAGACTGGGACTTTGGATAACATATTTCTCAAGTTCAACTGTCCATCTTTTCTTTTCCTTTTTCATTTCTCTGAACTTTATTTGATGCTCCACCAACTCTAGGTGATGGGAATATATGACTGTGGTTCTGGAACTCATAGAGATGGAGCTTTTTCCGGATACTCCAGCAGATGGAGATGTTGGATTATGTTAACGCACGGCAGCAATGGTTTTGGGCTTCCACAGGCATGCTGCAAAGTCCAATGCAAACCAACCCGCTCTGCCGTTGGTTGAGTGGGTTTTCTGACGATAAGATTCATACGTGAGATTATTTGAGCCTGAATGAAGTATTCATATTGAACGCATTAACTGTTTATTGGATGACTTTTTAATGGTATGATGATGCTGAGTCAGAAAAAAAAGACATTGCTGTGGAGGACGTTTATTGAATATTGTTAAGAAGCACTGCCTGATACAACTAGAATATAATGCAACTATATAGCCTACGGTCTACAATTTCAAACAATCTAAAAAAAAACACAGCATTGCACATTTAGCTTGAATATATAATAATACACGCTAAGCAATCTTGCACTTTGCTTTGGGATCATTAATCCATGGCAGAAACTTTGTTATGTCAGTGTAGACATTCGGTAGATCTGGGTAGTCACAGGTATCGCCGGTATATGATACTATTCCAACAGCCATCGTCTTGCATACAAGAGGTCCACCGGAATCCCCCTGAAAAAATCAAAACCACAAAGTAATTCACCCAAAGAATCTATTAGCAAAGTGGACTCATGCTAAATGGAATTTACATACCTGGCAAAAACCTTTATTCGTTTCGTATCCACCAGCACAGATAGTTTTGGCTGGGAGAGTTTTCCATTTCCGCTGACAAGTCCTCCGGTCAATAGTAGCCACTTCGACCTTCATAAGTTTATCAACTCTAGGGCCCCCACTTTTGATACAACCCCATCCGGCTACAAGGCATTGGGTGTTATTTTTTATCTTAATTTGGTCATCCTGAAGTTGAATTGGTTCTATTTGTGATGGTCTTGACAGCTAAAAACCAACAAACAAGCATTACAATTATTCATTTCAATGGTACAGACAATTTTTTTTCCCCCAAATCGACCTATCTACAGAAAATAACAAATATATGATGTTGGATAAAAGTAGAAAAAGTATGTTCTCACTTTGAGCATCATTATGTCATTCCCAGTATCATGGTTTTTATAGTCAGCGTGTTTGCATTTTTCAACGTTGTATCTCATAGTTTTCTTGACCTTGCGTAGATCATTCGTTCCCAGAACAACTGTCAACTCCCTGATAAAAAAAAAAGTATCAAATTATTAGTATCTTGGATACACATACTTTCCCATACAAATATGTGTGATTCAAATATTTCCCTCCAATCATTGATTGCATACGTCGAAACATTTCTACATTTCACCTACTTTTTGTCACAGTGGGCAGCAGTAAGTACAATGTCCTTTTTAATTAGAAATCCGCCACAGATGTGTTCCCCATTGTGTTGCACTGAAGCCATGTACGGCAATGAATTTGGCGGGACCTCTCTCCCGTTAATAATTGTACCTCCAAGTGCTTATACGGAAAAACAAAAACAATTTGTCATTAAAATTGGTAAGCCAGAAAATAAACCAAATATAGATTTCATAATTTGTACCAAATTCTGTTAATTATTGTATTTATTAAAAACATTAATTAAGTCATTTGACGGTCAAAAATACAATCTAATACTTATGAAAGAATGATTCACATTGTTATAAAATATTCTTACCTTGTTGCGCTGAACATGCCAGCACAATAAAGAGGAGTTTGTGTAAGCGATTCATCACGAAGGCACACAACAGTGTCAGGATGTCGAGATGCTCTTGGAATACCCCAGATATGGACCTTTGCTCAACGTTAGACGAAGAAGGTATTTTATATGAACCTTCTAGACTGTAGGAAGTCTGCGTGAGTTTCACTTCCTTCCACTTCAAACTACACCTCCTACCTCATATTAATTACCCTTATGATGATTCATGACAATCTCGGGCTCTCAGGATAGATAACACCTGGTAGAACCTAGCTAGATGCCTACAGGGTACAACGTTTGTCTTGTAACCATTACCCGATGCGGGTGTCCTACATGCGGGCCCTTTGTGGCCCTCACAGCCCCAGGCATGTGGAGTATGCCCAACAGGTGGGGCTCGCCTAGTCAGGACCGCATACCTGCGGCATGGCATGGCTAGGATTTAGCGCTAATGTGGCGCGTGTGCCACTCAGCAGACATGTCTCATGTCCAGCCAGTGGGTTTCAGACGTGGCCGCTAATCCACTCATGAGAAGGCCTCAGCTTGACGCTGCCAAGACATCCAGGGACTCCCAGAGACTGACACCTGATTCAGATGCAGGACATGAACATGGACATGTTCATCAAGACATGCTGGTGGTTTGGTTCCATGGGAGGCTTTTATTGTTTCTTTCAATGGAAGTTAGCTGCTCCTCGTCATTGGTGATTCAAATTACAGACTTCTCTGGGATTTTATCTCATCTAATCTATGCGTGCGCACACACACACACACACACACACACCAACACACACACACACACACACACACACACACACACACACACACCACACACACACACACAGTTTAATACCTTCATTTGGATCGTACCAAGTGGGGAGGTACAAATGATCCAAACATTAATGGAAGCATTGCTGGACTAAGCAGGTTTGATCAAACAGAGAATGCCTTATGCCTATAAACAAACTATTTTTCATCATGGATAGACCATTGCATCTTCTTCTCCAGGTTGCTAAACTGCCTTATTGTGGCAGAGATGGAGCAGTACTTTGCAAGTCTTTTTGCATTGGTTTGGTCAGTCCACAGCATTGTAGCCCACACACACACACTACACACACACACACACACACACACACACACACACACACACACACACACACACACACACACACACACACACACACACACACACACACACAGTGTGTGCGCACACACACACACACACACACACACACACACACACACACACACACACACACACACACAAACACACACACACACGCAGACACACACACACACACACACACACACACAAACAACACACACACACACACACACACACACACACACACACACACCAACACACACACACACACACACGTGTGCACCAAAAGCATGCACACTCACCACCTCTTGTGATGAGAAAAGGATTGTGTGTGTGAATTTTCAAGACATTGTACACCTTGTGTGCGACATGCCTTTAACGTACAGGGTTGTGGTTCGGAAACAAATACATTTGTTTTCTCACACTAAGAAGTGTATTTCCTTGCAAACACACCAACAAACCCACACGTGTACGTGGACGCAAACACAAACACGCACCCCACAATAAGAGCGCAAGGGAGCTAGATGGCGGGCCAAACATGGATAACACACTAATAAACTCACAACCCACACGCACACCTAAGTCTAGGAGAGCTTAAAAGTCCTCAAGAGGACTCTTAACTCAGTAAGACCTATTCACAAAGAATCGTAAATGCCTGCGAGACGAAATGGTAGGGTATTAAACTTGTTGTGGAGTTAATCGCGATGCAATAACATCCCCGACTACAGGAATAATCCGATCAGTCCCGAAATAAATGTTTGGCCACACTACGTTATTTAAGCAACAGGGGAAATGCAACTTTGCAATGCCGACGATTTAAATATATCGCAACCATCAGTCAGCCGTGCCATAAACTTTCCTTTTGACATTCAACAATTACACAGGATCAAAGCCAACTTCATGGCAATTGCAGGTATGCCCGGTGTGGTTCGGTGCTATTGACGGGACGCACATAAAAATAATTGCGCATCAAAAGACGAGGACGTGTTCGTCAATAGGAAGAAAGTGCATTCCATCAACACGCAGGTTGTTTTTGATGCAAATTTATTTAACATAGCCTAATGGAAGATGTTGCAAAGTTGCCCTGGAGCTTCAGCTACACATGATTCGCTGCATTTTAATGGAGAGCGGTCTGAGGCAGCTTTTTGAGATGTACCAGTTGGGTGTCACTTGCTGGGTGACAGTGACTATCGATGCAAAGACGTGGCTCTAGACACCCTACCTCAATCCACATCCTGGAGCACAGTTAGTATAACATGTAAGGATTACGCAGATTACGCTTAGTCCTATGGCGTAAAACACATCGTATTGGCTCTTTGGCGCCTTTTATTTGTTGAATCCATATTTATTATTGTTTACTGATTTCTTCCATCTCTTCCATCCCCTCTCTTCATCCCATGGGCCCACCACCTGTGGGAAGACCCGTTGGGGTCGGGTGCGCAGCCACATGGGTGGCAGCGAAGGTCAGGGGTCTCGACGGACCAGACCCGGGGGGGGGGGGCGGTGCAGAAGCTGGCTCTGGGGACGTGGAACGTCACCTCGCTGTGGGGAAAGGAACCGGAGCTTGTGAGGGAGGTGGACGCGCTCTCAGTTAGATCTGGTGGGGCGTACCTCCACGCACAGTCTCAGCTCTGGTACCGTACTCCTGGATAAGGGTTGGACTCTATTCTTCTCCGGAGTTGCCAAGGGCGTGAGGCGCCGGGCGGGTGTGGGGAGTACTCATAAATCCCACGGCTGAGCGCCGCGGTGTTGGAGTTTACCCCCGGTAGACGAGAGGGTCGCCTCCCTGCGCCTAAGGGTTGTAGGGGGGAAAACTCTGACTGTTGTTTTGTGCGTATGCACCAAACAGCAGCTCAGAGTACTCGGCCTTCTTGGAGACCCTGAATGGAGTCCTGTATGGGGCTCCAGTAGGGGACTCCGTAGTTCTGCTGGGTGACTTCAACGCCCACGTGGGCAACGATGGAGACACCTGGAGAGGCGTGGTGGGGAGGAACGGCCTCCCTGATCTAAACCCGAGCGGGGTCGTTTGTTATTGGACTTCTGTGCTAGTCATGGATTATCCATAACAAACACCATGTTCGAACATAAGGGTGCTCATAAGTGTACCTGGTACCAGAGTACCCTAGGCCGAAGATCAATGATCGATTTTGTGATCGTGTCATCTGATCTGAGGCTGCATGTTTTGGGACACTCGGGTAAAGAGAGGGGCGGAACTGTCAACCGACCACCATCTGGTTGTGAGTTGGATCAGGGAATGGGGGAAATTTCCGGATAGACCTGGTAAGCCCAAACGAGTAGTGCGGGTGAACTGGAACGTCTGGAGGAGGCCCCCGTCCTAGGTATCTTCAACTCACACCTCCGGCTGAGTTTTTCTGGCATTCCTGTGGAGGTTGGGTCATTGAGCCGGAGTGGGCGGTGTTCAAAGCCTCCATTGCTGAAGCTGCGGTGGCTAGCTGTGGCCTCAGGGTCTTAGGCTCCTCAAGGGGCGGTAACCCTCGGACACCGTGGTGGACACCGTGGTCAGGGAAGCCGTCCGATTGAAGAAGGAGGCCTTCCGGGATATGATATCCTGGAGGACTCCTGACTCGGTTGCAGGGTACCGACAGGCCCGAAGGGCTGCAGCTGCTGCCGTGTCGGAGGCTAAGCAGCGGGTGTGGGAGAAGTTCGGAGAGGCCATGGAGAAGGACTTTCGGACGGCACCAAAGTGTTTCTGGAAGACTATCTGGCACACTCAGGAGGGGGAAACGGGGAACCATCCAAGCTGTGTACAGTAAGGATGGGACTCTGTTGACCTCAACTGAGGAGGTCATCGGACGTTGGAAGGAACACTTTGAGGAACTCCTGAATCCGAATAACACGCCCTCTATGTTGGAGGCAGAGCTCGAGGCTGATGGTGTTTCGTCGTCAATTTCCCTGGTGGAGGTCACTGAGGTAGTCAAACATCTCCGCAGTGGCAAAGCCCCAGGGATTGATAGGATCCAGCCAGAAATGCTAAGGCTCTGGGTGTGGAGGGGCCGTCATGGTTGACACGCCTATTCAACATCGCGTGGGAGTCGGGTACAGTGCCAAAGGAGTGGCAAACCGGGGTGGTGGTTCCCCTGTTCAAAAAAGGGGGACCAGAGAGTGTGTGTCAATTACCGGGGTACAGCCTCCCTGGTAAAAGTCTACTCCAAGGTGCTGGAAAGGAGGGTTCGGCTGATCGTCGAACCTCAGATTGAAGAGGAACAATGCGGTTTTCGCCCCGGAAGTGGAACTACTGACCAGCTCTTCACTCTCGCAAGGATCCTGGAGGGGGCCTGGGAGTATGCCCATCCGGTCCACATGTGTTTTGTGGATCTGGAGAAGGCGTATGACCGGGTCCCCAGGGAGAAACTGTGGGAGGTGCTGCGGGAGTATGGGGTAAGGGGGTCTATCCTCAGGGCCATCCAATCTCTGTACTCCCAAAGCGAGAGCTGTGTTCGCGTCCTCGGCTGCCAGTCAGTTTCGTTCTCAGTGGGTGCTGGTCTCCGCCAGGGCTGCGCCTTGTCACCAATCCTGTTTGTGATATACATGGACAGGATATCGAGGCGTAGTCGTGGTGGGGAGGGGTTGCAGTTCGGTGATGATGTGGTCCTCATTGGATCATCGGCCTGTGACCTTCAGCACTCACTGGTTCGGCTGGTGGCCGAGTGTGAAGCGGCTGGGATGAGGATCAGCACCGCTAAATCTGAGGCCATGACTCTTAGCAGGAAACCGGTGGATTGCTTATTCCGGGTAGGAAATGAGTCCTTAGCCCAAGTGAAGGAGTTCAAGTACCTCGGGGTCTTGTTCGCGAGTGAGGGTACTATGGAGCGTGAGATTGGCCGGAGAATCGGAGCAGCGGGGGCGGTATTGCGTTCGCTTTACCGCACCGTTGTTACGAAAAGAGAGCTGAACCGCAAGGCAAAGCTCTCGATCTACCGGTCGATCTTCGTTCCTATCCTCACCTATGGTCATGAGGGTTGGGTGATGACCGAAAGGACGAGATTGCGGGTACAAGCGGCCGAGATGAGTTTTCTCAGAAGGGTGGCTGGCGTCTCCCTTAGGGATAGGGTGAGAAGATCAGCCGTCTGTGAGGAACTCGGATTAGAGCCGCTGCTCCTTTACTTAGAAAGGAGTCAGCTGAGGTGGTTCGGGCATCTGGTAAGGATGCCACTGGGGCGCCTTCCTTGGGAGGTGTTTCAGGCACGTCCAGTGGGGAGGAGTCCTTGGGGAAGACCCAGGACTAGGTGGAGAGATTATATCTCAACACTGGCCTGGAAACGCCTCGGGATCCCCCCGTCAGAGCTGGTCAATGTGGCCCGGGAAAAGGAAGTCTGGGGCCCCTTGCTTGAGCTGCTCCCCCCGCGACCCGACCCCGGATAAGCGGACGAAGATGAGATGAGATGTAAATGTTAATGAGTTAGTAGTGCGCTGTAGGAGCCACTGTAGCTACTGGTCGGGGCAGCTTTTGCTTCTCAAACACGAGCATGTGGACTAAGCAGGACGTGAGTCCTGGAGCCTGTCAGCCAACGAAACATAAAGTGTGAGGTGGGCAGGTGCTGCTCCGCTTGGCCCCACCATGTTTCCTCCCTGTTTGTTTTTATAAATCTAGACGGCTGGGAAAGATGTGTCAACGTGAAAAATTGGCGTTCAAGCTCAAATTAATATGTTTGTGAATTAATGTTAAGTGTTAAGTCTCTAGTCAGGTCAACAGTGAACCACTATTGATCATAAACGACTTAGAATTGACTTTAACTGCACCATTTAGATAAGCAGGCATAGTGTGTGTGTGTGTGTGTGGTGTGTGTGTGTGTGTGTGTGTGTGTGTGTGTGTGTGTGTGTGTGTGTGTGTGTGTCAGGCTCCACCACGAGAACTGGTCGTTTAAATCATTAGTTTCATCTGATATGGAAATTGAATGCCTGATGTGTACATTACGTCAAACGCCAGATGTCATAGGCTCAGCATCACCTTGTGCAACTCACAGGAATCCCACTCCGACTTAGTTTGAGTGGAAAATGATAGTAAACCGAAGTCGGCCTCTATTTTCCAAAACAACAAACCACACATCTGCTTTTTTTGGCCTGCGACCTTCTCCCTCTCTCTTCTGCTCTGTCGGTTTAAGACGGGCCTCCTAACCTGAGTGAGATCATCTAATTTCAGCCAGAGACACGAAAGAAAGGCAAACAAATGAGGAGTTGAAACAAAAAACTCCAAAGAACGAGAGAGAGAGAGAGAGAGATAAACATACAGAGATAGTAAAGGAAAAAAATAAAGCTATGCACAAACATATACATTATAATATGTACATTTTGGAATAATGCAGATTACTGTTGCACTATTGTTTATTTCCCAACTAGCTTGCTAGTCCTAGCTCCTGCCCTAGCTCCGGCTTGTGGTAGCCTGCTCTCCCTTTTACCTGCACGCACTCCAGCTTAATGGCCTTCAGGCCTGCCTCGTTAACTGGAGGAAGTCCATGTATGGCCTGGGGGTGGAGCCAGCAGGTAGCCAGACCTACCCCTCCCCTCACTCCTCCCTGGCTTCTGCCACAATATATTCTTATAAAAGCTTCTTAGGTTTTTGCACTGAACATGCCAGCACAATCAGTGGCGATCCTTTTATACTGCTCGTGGCGCCCCCCATGTGATTTGCCGCCCCCCACAAATATGCCGACCCGGGCGTCTGCCCGGGTCGCCCGTGCCTAAAACCGCCACTGAGCACAATGAAGAAGAGTGTGTAAGGGAAACATCACGATGGCACACAGCAGGCGGAAACGTGATGCGTCACAAGGTGGTTGAGATGCTCTTGATATAACCTAGATGTTAACATATACGGCCTCTTGTGAAGATGATGTTGACCTTACAGATGGCGGGAAAATTGTGGTCATGCAAGTTTGGCAAAGTAATGCCTGTAGACCACACTCAGCAACACGTCCGCTCTGAACCACAGAGACCGTGATGCACCTTATCTGACTTACGCGTCGGTGTGAAGATCTCACACTTAGGTTATCATGTCTTCCTTTGAAAGAGTCCGCTGCATTGTTTCAGTTTGGTTCCTTTAACTAATTCCACTCAGTCTTATTCTTTATCTGTTACAGCTGAACTTGCTATATGTATCCTTTACTACTGCAGCTATTTAATCCATTTAACTAGAGAGTAATCTGCCAATAGTGATAAAAGAATATTCTGCCATTAGACTCTGGACGCTCCATACACACCGCCTGATGGGAAACTATAATTTAATTCATAGCATTCATACGTTCGTGTTTCGCTGATTGCCAGCAGCCAAAGATCACCACTTAATGTAGGCTAGGACTTTGGATAACATATTTCCCAAGTTCAACTGTCCATCTCTTCTGAAATCTTTCTCTGTCGTGAATCAAACTTTATTTGATGCTTCACCAGGTGATTGGAATGTGTCAGTATGGTTCTACCCACAATGTGTTTCGAATGTGCATGATAGTTTATTTTTGTAACATGCATGTGAAAATATAAAAAGAGGGTTATTGGGAATTGGAACACAAAGGCCAGTGCACTTTTTGGACAGTCCAGCAGATGGAGGTGTTGGAGAGGGGAAACGTAGAGTTTCGAGGCGTCTATATATTTTTTGGCTTAAACAATGTTCCATTGTGCCTACGTAGTCTAATACAACTCAGCACCAACTTGCTCGTTAAGCTTGACTTCATTGTCTCTTTTTTTTAGATAAATTGTGTATGGTAATCAAAACCCTGTCTCAACCATTAGATTCTTCGTACCATCTGTGACCATAGCGTAATTCCATAATAACAAGTTGAATCAGAAAACACAAATGTTTGCTATGAATGAATGGTGTTTATTTTTCATGTTCAGAAAGGCCTACTTATCTCTACTAGATAGAAAATAGAAACAGTGGATATAACATTTTCCTTAATGCATACACACATCAAATCTGACATCGTTTTTTGGGGTAATCAATCCATGCAACAAACTTGGATATGTCAGTATAGATGTTAGGTACATTTGGGTATAAGCAGTTTCCGCGTAGGTTAAACGATACAATTCCAACAGCCATCTTGTTGCACACCAGAGGTCCTCCAGAGTCCCCCTGTAAAAGAAAAAAAAAATAATTTACTCATTGATGCAAATCTTAGAGCGTGGCTAAGTCACGCCCACCTCATGCGTCACGCCTGGACCTCAGAAACGCTAGTATGAGTCCGATAAATTGGAGCTTCGTTTTCAGTCTGATTCTCCGTTGAAGGTTTCAAAGATTCTGATTGAAATCGAAAGTTTTAAAATTAAGCTCTGTTAACTCCCATAGGCACTAAATTTTTCCGTTTCATTGACTCCCACATATAGGCGCTATACATTTTTCCGTCTCAGGTCCAGACGTGACGCATTAAGTGGGCGTGAATTATCCAATCAATAGCAAAGATGAATTTGTGATAAAATATGTTTAGATCAATTTTGGGCCTACCTGACAAGCACCTTTCTTTGTCCCATATCCACCTGCACAGATAATGTTTGCTGGGAGAACATAGTCTTTTTTAGCTTTTGCCCATTCCCGCTGACAAGTCCTCCGGTCAATAGTAGCCACATCGACCTCTCTAAGTTTAGCAACTTTACGCCCCTGACTTTTGATTTTACCCCATCCGGCTACAAGGCATGTGGTGTTCTTCTTGATCTTCATCTTCTTATTTGGAAGTTTAATTGGTTTTATTTTCGATGGTCTTGACAGCTAAAAAAAATTAAAACATTACAATTATTGATTTCAAGGGTAGGATGGAAAAGAAAAGCATAAAACATTTCGTTTTACAAGCAAAATATTTGGTATACATCTACCTATCGACACAATATAACAAATATAAGATAAAAAGCAGAAAAGTATGTTCTCACTTTGAGCATCGTTATGTCACTCGCCAATGAAGTGTTGTTAAAGTCTGCGTGTTCGCATTTTTTGACGTTGTATCTCATTGTTCTTTCGTTGATATTGCTGAGGTCATGGGTTCCGAGAACTACCGTCAGATTGGACCTCTTCCTGAATACAGTCATGAAAGCAGCCATTCATATTATTATCTAAAAAATGCAAATATTTGAATATTCCCCAACTGCCATTATACAGGCCTACATCTTGCAGTTGTCCGATCATTTATACATTTAACCTACTCAATGAAACAGTGGGCAGCAGTAAGTACAATGTCCTTCTTGATTAGAAATCCGCCACAGAAATGTTTCCCGTTGTTTTGCACAGAAGCCATGAACTGCAATGAATTTGGTGGGACTTCTTTTCCTTCAATAATTTCCCCTCCAAGTGCTTAAAATGAAAACAAAGCAAAGAGTTAATGTTTTTTCTAAGGCAGAAAATAATGCACAGAAACTATGCACAAATATACATTATAATATGAACAATATATTTGGGGATAATGTTGCACTATTGGCAATTTCCCAATCAATAATACTACACAATACGTGTATTATCTATTTGATCACTACTGTATACATATTGTTTTAAAATGTTCTTACCTTTTTGCACTGAACATGCCAGCACAATAAAGAGGAGTGTGTGTAAGCGAAACATCTCGATGGCAATTAGCACTGAAAAGGGATGTGTCACAATCAGGTTGAGATGCTCTTAATATAACCAAGATGTTAACATACAGCTTCTTGTAAAGATGACGTTGGACCTTACAGATGACGGGAACATTGTGTTCATGCGAGTTTTGCACAGTAATGCCTGTAGACCACACTCAGCAACACGTCCGCTCTGAACCACAGAGACCGTGATGCACCTTATCTGACTCACGTGTCGGTGAAGATCTCACATTTAGGTTCTCATGTCTTCCTTTGAAAGAGTCCGCTGCATTGTTTCAGTTTGGTTCCTTTAACTAATTCCACTCTCTAATTATTTATCTGTTACATCTAAACCTGCACTATATAACTTTTTCTACTGCAGATATTTACTCCATTTAACTAGAAAGTGTCCCAAGAATAAAACAGACACATCCACAAGTCAGGCATACTCATATAGGCATCAATGCATTCCTAAATGTTGTCCCCTTCTATTATGAGTTCAGCTCACCAGTTTTTACGGTTCAATTGAATATGTTTGTATCATGTTGATGTTAGAGATAGTTTGAAATCTGAACAAACCAAGCTTATAAAATGTTATTATTGCCTCAATAAAAACCAAGCCTAGTGTCATTCTCTTGATTTTATTGCCAACATACCGAACAACTAGCCTGCCCAGAGCCAGCCCTACACGGTTCTAAACAGTTCCTTGTCCAAGGTCTGGGATTGGTCCTCGGTAGTGGCTCCTCATCGCAGGCAGCTGTTGTCTGAGGAGGCTCGTATCATATGACACGTGATGGAACATGCAAAGGGTCCTATGTGTCCTGGGTTTCCCATGGTCCAATGTTTCCTATGATCTTATGTCCCCATGTTATTTTTGACACGTGATGGAACATGAAAAACGGCCCTTGTTCCCTGCGGTCTGATGTCCCAATAATGCTCAAGGACTGTGCCGTTGAACTAGCTCCAGTTCGCATCACCATCTTTAACCAGTCTCTGGCGTCATCCTGGGTCCCAGGATGTCTCAAGGCAGCAAAAGTCCCGGTTCCCGAGAAACCAAATGTTGCAGGTCTGAACAACTACAGGCCTGTGGCACCTACCACTATCGTCGCAAAATGCGTTGAGAAACTGGTCATGAAACGCATTAAAGCCTCCATACTGCCATCATTAGATCATAATCAGTTTGCTTACCGGAAGAACAGGTCAACAGGGGATGCCATTGCCATTGTGTTACACACTCTACTAGAACATCTTGAGCACAGGAACACATATGGGAGACTCCTTTTTGTTGACTTTAGTTCAGCCTTCGACACTATCCTGCCAAACAAGCTACACAGCAAACTACACAAACTTGCCCATGAACACCGGGGCCCCTCAGGGTTGAGTGCTCAGCCCACTTCTCTACACTCTTTTCACTCACGACTGCTGCTCCTCTTCTCCATCTACCCTCATAGTGAAATTTGCTGACGACACAACAGTACTTGGCCTCATCACAGGAAATGATGAGACCTCATACAGGAGGGAGGCCGAGAGACTGGTAGAGTGGTGTGGTGATCACACCCTGGTATCAACACCACCAAGACCAAGGAAGTGATCATCGATTTCCGCAGGGCCAGACACCTCAACCACTCTGCACTCCTAATCGGAGGGGAGGAGGTAGAGAGGGTGTCCAACTTCAAGATTCAGCTACCCCTGTGGCTTCCTGGGCACTGAGCCCCCCCAAAACTCAGAACCTAGAATCGCCCCTGGTGTTGACAAAGTTAATAGCCCTTCCATGTGATGGCTACTTTACCACCCTTGTGGTAGATTAGCCATCTAATTCTGCCATTAGACTCTGGGACACTCCATACACAAAGCGTAGCCTGATGGGAAACTATCCTTTAGCATTCATACTTTTGTCTTTGCTGATAGCCAGCAGCCATACCCACAGAATGTAGACATTAACATCTTGCAGTTGTCTGATCATTTCTACATTTCACCTACTTGATATCACAGTGGGCAGCTGTACTGCAATGATATTGGCGGGACTTCTTTTCTTTCAATAATTTCCCCTCCAAGTGCTTAAAAGGAAAACAAAGGAAAGAGTTCATGTTTTTTCTAAGTTATATTATCTAGAAATGTGTCTGACGGGAACATTGTGGTCATGCAAGTTTTGCAAAGTAATGCCTGTAGACCACACTCAGCAACACGTCCGCTCTGAACCACAGAGACCGTGATGCACCTTATCTGACCTACGTGTCGTTGTGAAGAATTTAAGATCTCACGTCTTCCTTTAAATGAGACCACTGCATTGTTTCAGTTTGGTTCCTTTAACTAATTCCACTCAGTCACATTCTTTATCTGTTATATCTAAACCTGCACTATATAACTTTTGCTTCTGCAGATATTTACTCCATTTAACTAGAAAGTGTCCCAAGAATAAAACAGACACATCCACAAATCAGGCATACTCATAGGCATCAATGCATTGCTACATGTTGCCCCCTCTATTATGAGTTCAGCTCACCAGTTTTTACGGTTGAATTGTATATATTCGTGTCATGTTGAAGTTAGAGATAGCTTGAAATCTGAACAAACCAAGCTTATACAATTGCATTATCGCCTCAATAAGAACAAAGCCCAGTGTTATTCTATGGATTTTATTGCCAACATACCGAACAACTAGCCTGCCAAGAGCCAGCCCTACACGGTTCTAAACAGTTCCTTGTCCAAGGTCTGGGATTGGTCCTCGGTAGTGGCTCCTCATCGCAGGCAGCTGTTGTCTGAGGAGGCTCATATCATATGACATGTGATGGAACATGACAAAGGGTCCTATGTGTCCTGGGTTTCCTATGGTCAGATTTTTCCTATGGTCCTATGCAGGGCCGTAGCACCAAATCCTGGGCCCCTATACTATAGGTACTGATGGGCCCCCCTGCGCCAGATTGTTGACCGGGGGGGGGGGGGGGGGGGGGTGAAGCGATTGTTGACGGGGGGGGGGGGGGGGGGGGGGGGGGGGGGGGGGGGGGGGGGGGGGAGCTGGCCAAAAGGTAAAAAGAATATATATATATATTTTTTTGGTCATGGGCCCCCCCTCTGCCTTGGGCCCCCCCACAACTGTCCCCTTTGTCCCCGCAGTCCGACGGCCCTGGTCCTATGTCCCCATGATATTTTTGACACGTGATGGAACATGACAAACGGCCCTTGTTCCCTGCGGTACTATGTCCCAATGATATATATGATACGTGATGGAACATGACAAAGGGTCTTATGTTTCCGAGTTGTGACTATTAAGAATAGTGGTATTGAGACAAGTTTCTCAAGTTTGCTTCATATGACATGGTCTATTGTGGGAACTGTTCAAATGTTTGAACTCCCTAAAAAGATAAAGTAAAAAAATGTAACTAATTTATAGTTGGTCATTAATGTTGACGATGTCACAAGCCCTTCCTTGTGATGGCTACGTTACCAGTGTGGTGAAGACCTATGCACCATGAGAAAAGAGTATCCTGCCATTAGTGACACAAAAGAAATCTGCCCTTCGTGACAAAAGAGTATTCTGACAGGAGTGACAAAAAAGTACTTTGCCCTTAGTAAGAAAAAGGGTATTCTGCCATTAGACTCGGCGATGCTCCATTCACAATGCCTAGCCTGAACAGAGAATATCCTTTAGCATTCATATTTCTTTCTTTCGCTGATAGCCAGCAGCCAAAGATCACCACAGAATGTAGACTGGGACTTTGGATAACATATTTCTCAAGTTCAACTGTCCATCTTTTCTTTTCCTTTTTCATTTCTCTGAACTTTATTTGATGCTCCACCAACTCTAGGTGATGGGAATATATGACTGTGGTTCTGGAACTCATAGAGATGGAGCTTTTTCCGGATACTCCAGCAGATGGAGATGTTGGATTATGTTAACGCACGGCAGCAATGGTTTTGGGCTTCCACAGGCATGCTGCAAAGAACAATGCAGCATGCCTAAATATAAAAATAATACTAATCTTGAAAATAGTCCCAGAAGTTGTCCAGCAGTCGTATTGTTCTACACAAAAGTGTTTCTTCAGGGATTGATTCAGCCGTTGATTGAGTGGGTTTTCTGACAACAAGATTCATACGTGAGATTATTTTAGCCTGAATGAAGTATTCATATTGAACGCATTAACTGTTTATTGGATGACTTTTTAATGGTATGATGATGCTGAGTCAGAAAAAAAAGAGATTGCTGTGGAGGAAGTTTATTGAATTGAATTTTTAAGAAGCACTGCCTGATACAACTAGAATATAATGCAACTATATAGCCTACGGTCTACAATTTCAAACAATCTGCAAAATACAGCATTGCACATTTAGTTTGAATATATAATAATACACGCTAAGCAATCTTGCACTTTGCTTTGGGGTCATTAATCCATGGCAGAAACTTTGTTATGTCAGTGTAGACATTCGGTAGATGTGGGTAGTCACAGGTATTGCCGGTATATGATACTATTCCAACAGCCATCGTATTGCATACAAGAGGTCCACCAGAATCCCCCTGAAAAAAAATCAAAACCACAAAATAATTCACACAAAGTATCTCTTAGCAAAGTGGACTTATGCTAAATGGAATTCACATACCTGGCAAAAACCTTTATTCGTTGAGTATCCACCTGCACAGATAGTTTTGGCTGGGAGAGTTGCCCATCTCTGCTTACAAATCCTCCGGTCAATAGTAGCCACATCGACGTCTCTAAGTTTCTCAACTCCAGGGCCCCCACTCATGATAGAACCCCATCCGGCTACACGGCATGGGGTGTTATTTTTGATCTTCATTTTGCCATTTGGAAGTTGAATTGGTTCTATTTGTGATGGACTTGACAGCTAAAAACCAACAAACAAGCATTACAATTATTAATTTCAATGGTACAGAGGAAAAGAAATATTCCCAAATCTACCTATACACAAAATAACAAATATATGATGTTGGATAAAAGTAGAAAAAGTATGTTCTCACTTTGAGCGTCATTATGTCATTTGCTAAGGAAGAGTTGTCAAAGTCTGCGTGTTTGCATTTTTTAACGTGGTATCTCATTGTTTTCTTGACCTTGCGTAGATCATTCGTTCCCAGAACAACTGTCAACTCCCTGATAAAAAAAAAAGTATCAAATTATTAGTATCTTGGATACACATACTTTCCCATACAAATGTGTGTGATTCAAATATTTCCCTCCAATCATTGATTGCATACGTCGAAACATTTCTACATTTCACCTACTTTATGTCACAGTGGGCAGCAGTAAGTACAATGTCCTTTTTAATTAGAAATCCGCCACAGATGTGTTCCCCATTGTGTTGCACTGAAGCCATGTACGGCAATGAATTTGGCGGGACCTCTCTCCCGTTAATAATTGTACCTCCAAGTGCTTATACGGAAAAACAAAAACAATTTGTCATTAAAATTGGTAAGCCAGAAAATAAACCAAATATACATTTCATAATTTGTACCAAATTCTGTTAATTATTGTATTTATTAAAAACATTAATTAAGTCATTTGACGGTCAAAAATACACTCTAATACTTATGAAAGAATGATTCACATTGTTATAAAATATTCTTACCTTGTTGCGCTGAACATGCCAGCACAATAAAGAGGAGTTTGTGTAAGCGATTCATCACGAAGGCACACAACAGTGTCAGGATGTCGAGATGCTCTTGGAATACCCCAGATATGCTCATCGTTAGACAAAGAAGGTATTTTATATAAACCTTCTCGACTGCCGGAAGTCTGCGTGACTTTCACTTCCTGTGACTTTTCACTTCCGCTTCACACTAGACCTCCTACCTCATATTAATCAGCCTTATGATGATTCATGACAATCTCGGGCTCTCAGGATAGATAACACCTGGTAGAACCTAGCTAGATGCCTACAGGGTACAACGTTTGTCTTGTAACCATTACCCGATGCGGGTGTCCTACCTGCGGGCCCTTTGTGGCCCTCACAGCCCCAGGCATGTGGAGTATGCCCAACAGGTGAGGCTCGCCTAGTCAGAACCTGACTAGGCGCACACACACACACACCCACACACACACAAGCATGCACACTCACCACCTCTAGTGATGAGAAAAGGATTGTGCGGCCGAATTTTGCAAGAAGAGGATGACACACCTTGTGTGCGACATGCCCTTACCAGTGGCGTAAATATCGACGGTACAACGGGAACCCAGATATCCTAACCCTCACCATAGTAAGCAGGACAACGTGACAAGCCCCCAACCCTTCCATCCTTCCTTGGTTCCTTCCGCTCTTCCTTCCCTCCTTCCTTTCTTTCCCACCCACCACAGTTATTTTCCGTAACTGAGAGGTGGTGACTAAACAGGGCATACCGGAGCTTTTGGGTGGGTGGTCCGTGAGAACCAGTGGGCCCCATGACCTCCGGCCCTGTCTACGTTTGCGAAGGACTCCCACTAACAGTTTCGGTCTTACAGTCGCCGTTTCGCAGTTCAAGTGGAGGGTACTTTTTGTTTTCACAGCTAATGCATATTTGTGCTTTTGCCGATTTAACCTCCAAAACAAATAGATGGTTAAAATATCATTGACGTTATTATATTATTATTGTATTATTATAATATTGAGAATGACGTTTGGCTGAAAGCTCGTGAAATAAATCTTCAAAATGATGTCCTAACTTACCACGTGAAACCTCTTATTCACATTTGAAGCGATAACCTTGCACAACTCTTTCTCTGAGTCATTCACGTACACCTGTCCACAGCCATATGCTAACTGCACTCACAACCACACCTGTGCTTACAGCGTAAACGTGTCTACCCAGGATTAGACGTTCACTGATTGGCTGTCCACATCCATTGGCCTTACCGTACTATCTGCAGGACATTCCAGGTTGATTTTGCACAGTATTTGGGTTTTTCCTTTTGCTGTTTGATCAAAGGCAGCGGCTTTCGATAGGGACTGCCAAAGGATTCTTCTTGTTTTGCTGGCGAGCGCACTGACAGGACAGAGGTAAAACAATGCTAATTACAGGCTCCCATTGGCTGCCCCTGGACCAGAGATCAACATTCAGTCTCACCTCCAGGCCAAGAAGAAAGGAGAGATTCTTGGCAGGCAGAAGAGTCAGGAGGAGAGGAGAAAAGGTGGAGGACATCGTGACAATCAAGAGAACAGGCTGAAAATAGGATTACTTTGTGTTGGCTTTGGACTAGAGTTTCAATATAGACCGGATTGGAATGCAGTTGCTAGTAGTTGTAACTGGGTTAATGGTTACCCTCAGAATGTGTGGTTTCATACATTTTACGTTGCGCATTCGTAACCCTTCTGTTTTGAAAGAGAAAATTATTAAAATGCATTCATACTGTTCTAATAATGTAAATTGCAAAAGGCATACCACTGATACCGACATGCAGCGATGTAGCACCAGCTTTTTTATTTCAGTCTTTTTACACTGTGTGTGACACTGCTACTCAATATTGTCATGACAAAGAGCAGAAGGGACAAAATGTTACACAATGACTGTGATGTCTGAGGTCCTCTTCAACAGCAACAAGTGTGACAATCATGAATGTTAGGGACGACACAAGTAATTCATACATGTTTATTGTTCTTTTTTACCAGACTGAGCCTGAGTCAAGCCCTTCAAATTATGTGCATGATGGAAATGTTTCTTTTAACTGTACATTTGGATTATCCAGCCTTATATAAGTAGTGTCAATGGCCAAAAAGTAAATTGCACCAGTAATTAATTTAGCCTTTATCAAGAATCAAATTTCAATAACATACAAACTGAGCTGGATATGGACATTAATACAATTTGGGTTGTTTTGAGTGTGTGTGTGCGTGCGTTTTTTTTGTCAGGACTAAATACACAAAGTAGACAATAATATTAGGCTTCAAACAATTATACAGTACAAAAGTTTTAAATATATTAAAGGTTCTATTTGCAACAACGTTTTTGTTGAAGAAATGTTAGCACAACCTGACAAAAAAGGAGACATCCAGACTCTACCGCATACATAAGAAAGTAATTGATAACCTTAAAACTACGTGTCGAGTTCTTTATCTACGGCCTCTATAATGCATACAAAACGCTTTTAATAGGATAACGCATTTAGCTCACTACTGAATCTTCAACCGACGCCATCAACCGGATGTGGACGAAGGGACGGTTGTTTCCTACAGCACCCCGCAGCCACGTAGGTGTGATCTGCTGCGTGCTGGAGGTGAGAGGAAGTGTGTGCTACAGACGACCACACGCAGCACGCATCAGGTTCAAACTACCCCAGTGACATCACCGGCGCCCTATTGTGTTACCGTCGTGTCTGTGACCGAATGAGGAGACGTTTGCCGGAGGTGGATCCCTGGCCCAACTGTCCCACTCCGCGTAAGGTCCGTCTGTGTGCAGCTCGTCGCTTTCTGATTGGCTATTCCGAGTGGTGACGTTGGGGAACGTTTGCAGTTGCAGTGGTCTCCGCTGTCTCCTCTTGCATCCTCCGATCGCTGTGTGTGTTGGAGCTTTCCCTTCCGCTTAGGGATTGATTTGATGCTTCAGATGATGCAGTCCGAAAGAACTTCTGGTTGATCGTGATCGATCACTCGTAGCGAATAAGAGATCACTCTTTGCTGATGTCGAGCATGGAAAGCTCGATTCATCACACACTCTGATCGTCACAATCTTATAGTCTTTCAGAACAGATTCTGAATGCTGAATCCAACTGAGGCTTGAAGTTTGAATATATTTTGAATACAGAACAAACAAAAGTATTGGAGAGAAAAAAACCTCAGGTTCACTGTAACTCTATAATATTGGATAATGTCATATCATTAGACCTTTTTTTTCTTTACTAAAAGGGGGTCAATGGAAAGAAATAACTTAAAACATTGATATACCAACCCCATCTGTGCCGTGATCTCTCTCACTCACACCCACACACATGCACGCACGCACGCACGCACGCACACACGCACGCACGCACGCACGCACGCACGCACACGCACACACACACACACACGAACACACACACACACACACACACACACACGTACTACCAAAAAGCAAACCAACGTACGCGTACGAGACACAGGAGGAAAGAATAAAATGATAAAGACGATAGGACAACCTTCATCATCACTACTGCGACACTAGCGAGAGGTGCGGCGTTCAGCCGACCACATCCGCCGGGCTAAAGTTCAGTCGGGCTAGGAGGGGAGCATGGGCAGGAAGTGGGTGGAGGGGTGTCTCCTGCGAGCCTTGTGTCCCCGTCGCGGCTTCCCCCGCCCGTTGAGGGACACGAACATCTGCCTGCCGCCGTGCTTCCAGCGCAGAGAGGAGTACGTGTTGTAGCCGTTCTCCTCGATGCGCTCCTTGAACTTGCAGTTGGGGCTGTATTTAACCTGGAACAGGGAGGGGGAGGGGGAGAGTCAGACCAGAGGGCTGTTTGATATCGTGCTGATCAGGTGTGCATGCATTCCCCCCCACTCTAGACAGTTATTCTCATTCCATAAATACGACCTCTTTGAGATACCATCGCCATAGTGACCTGTCATCACTTCATATCTCGTTCGTGTTTAAAAAGGGAGGATTCAGGAGTTGAGGGTTGAAGTACGCCCTATTGTTCGGTTTACCGCGTCAAGTGAATCCACTCAGTTTATCTGTGCTCGGCGACCGATCGCAACCGATTAACCCCCTGATTAACTCTCTGATTAACTCCCTGATCTCTCTCTCTCTCTCTGTGTTTAGCGAAATGTAAAAGCAGGCACTAGACGCCACATGTCTGAGGTGAACCACGAAGCATGGTGTGTCTGAGTCACACAAAGAGAGGTGGCGGCTTTAAAGCCTACATGTGTGTACAACAATTGGAAGATGGCACGCAAAGACTTTGAGAGAGAGAGGGGGAGAGAGAGAGGGGGAGGCGGGGGGGCGGGGGATAGAGCAGCTGGCTCTTTGTCGTGGTCCGTCGGGCTGCTATCTATTTTGACAGCAGAAGAAACCCTCTCAAGCTTGGCATGCTATCATGTCCCACAGGTACCATCCACCAGGTGTACCGGCATGATTGATCACAGCACTCTGAACCCCCTGTTTCTGGACCTTTCTGAACATGGGGGGTTGAGGGGGGGGGGGGGGGGGGGGGGCAGGTAATTATCCTCCCTAACACACACTTCAATAGTAACAGACACGTTTTGGTGCTGGGTAATTTTAGAACCCCTATGCGTCTATAGATCTCTGGGCTCTCTCTCTCTCTCTCTCTCTCTCTCTCTCTCTCTCTCTCTCTCTCTCTCTCTCTCTCTCTCTCTCTCTCTCTCTCCCTCTCTCTCTCTCTTTCTCTCTCTCTCTCTCTCTCTCTCTCTCTCCCCCCCTCTCTCTACTGACTTTGAACCCCCCGAGAGACAGTGTTGTCACCAGGTAGTATACCCACCGATCCGAAGAGCGTGCCTTTCTTGGACATGGCTAAGTACAGGCCGGTGCTGACAGATTTGATGGCGACGACTCCAACACTGACAGATCGGATTTCCATCAGGCCTAGGAGAGTAGAGAAAGAGAGAGAGAGAGAGAGAGAGAGAGAGAGAGAGAGAGAGAGAGAGAGAGAGAGAGAGAGAGAGAGAGAGAGAGAGAGAGAGAGAGAGAGAGAGAGAGAGAGAGTCTGGCATTAGAATCATCTTCTTGCGATGGGAGTTTCCACATCAAGACCTGCTATTTCATTAGCGATTAGGATACCAGACCACCAACGGCTCTTGGCAGTGAATGACGTATTATTCCATTTAAGACATCAGGCGTCTGTCAAGACACATGACCATGGGCATCGTGTGGAGTAATACGGGAAGTCATAGCATGTAGTCATCGCAGTAGTAGTAGTGGAAGTCGTTGTGGTTCTTGTAGTCATAGTCATAGTAGCAAAAGCAGGGATGGTAATGCTTTTTCTTCTATGCTCTTGTATTCTTTTCGCTGCTATCATCACAAGAGGTGTGATGTGGAGTCCTTCTTTCAGGCCGCCTGCACAAGTCAACCACAGCCTCGTAGGGAATCCTGCCCTAGAAAAGACTTTCATATTGACTCGAGTGGATCCGAGCGTGACGCTGAAGTAACTCCTTTCTCTCGGTGGGTCCTCTCATCCTCTGCCCTCCTGCATAACAACGCTGGCCTCGCCTGCATAGGATCCGTCTGCTTTGAATACCCGACACTCTGTGTTTGGGCGTTACGTAGACGCTGGTAGTCTGCAGCTGTAGAGGTTCTCCCCCCTCGCTTCAGATGTATGCACTGTAACAACACGGCGTCCTAGTGATGGCCTGTGTTTACTGAGGGACGCAGAGAGTAAGCCCACATAAGCAGCCTTTAGACCACGTCACTCATGAAGGCGCTGGCAAGCGTCCTGGCTAATTGTCTCCACCGGGCACCTGTAGTAAATCCCATGTTGGTCTGCATGTGGCTCGCTTGATCTGGTTTTAGTCACCGTTATTAGACCTGCCCTCTCCCTCTGTTTTTCTCCCTCTCTCTCTATCGCTATGTGTATAGAGGCATACGGAAGGGGGTGATATCATGTGGATGACCTTAGGGTCCTGACGCTCGGCTTCTTCTGAATAGAGACTAATTACTTATGTCCACGTATCTCTCTCTGGGACACGCCTCCCAGCTTGACTCTCCCATTGTCGTCATCAAAGGCTCCCTGCCGTGGCCTCCTATCAGATCATCGGAGCTCCTTTTCGGAGCACTCACGAAGAAGCAGATCTCAATGGAGGAGGAGAAGATAACATTGTCTCATCAACCCTGCCTCCTCCCCCCCATACCCCCCCCCCCCCCCCCCCCCCCGCCCATCCCTCATTCTTTTCCCTCCCTCCCACTTTCCTTCACTCTCAACGCGACAAGCGTGTCAACAGAAAATAACACACAACACCCAGAACAAGGCAGACAGATGTTGGTGTCAAACACCAACGTTTGTGTGTCTGTCTGCCACCCAACCACGATGGCAGAGGACTGTGTCAGACAACAGCCCTGGAGAATGGAAGTGACAGGAGTTATCTTTGTTGTATATGGGGAATGAGTTATCCTAATAATTGTTAGTGCTTGCCATGAACATCCTTACTTTACCGAGAGCGATATATTGTTGTTTCTCTATCTTCTGACAAATGTACTCATTTTAAATCGCCTTGGATAAAAGCGTCTGCTAAATGTGCTGAATGTAAATGTTAATGAGTTAGTAGTGCGCTGTAGGAGCCACTGTAGCTACTGGTCGGGGCAGCTTTTGCTCCTCAAACACGAGCATGTGGACTAGGCCGGACGTGAGTCCTGGAGCCTGTCAGCCAACGAAACATAAAGTGTGAGGAGGGCAGGTGCTGCTCCGCTTGGCCCCGCCATGTTTCCTCCCTGTTTGTTTTTATAAATCTAGACGGCTGGGAAAGATGTGTCAACGCGAAAAATTGGCGTTCAAGCTCGAATTAATATGTTTGTGGATCAAATCATGAGTAATATTTGGGTTCCAGGTCGGAAATTGAATGTGCCATTCCTCTGGGAGTGGCCTGCGCCTGTGAAGCTTCACCCGCGGTGTAGCTTACAGCGCACTCGTCTGCACCTGGTGGAAGGTCAGTGATTTAAATAAAGTGGACTTTGCACCTGATTAATGTTCTATGCTTAAGTCTCTAGTCAGATCCACAGTGAACCACTATTGATCATAAACGACTTAGAATTTACTTTAACTGCACCATTTGGATAAGCAGGCATAGTGTGTGTGTGTGTGTGTGTGTGTGTGTGTGTGTGTGTGTGTGTGTGTGTGTGTGTGTGTGTGTGTGTGTGTGTGTGTGTGTGTGTGTGTGTGTGTGTGTGTCAGGCTCCACCACGAGAACTGGTCGTTTAAATCATTAGTTTCATCTGATATGGAAATTGAATGCCTGATGTGTACATTACGTCAAACGCCAGATGTCATAGGCTCGGCATCACCTTGTGCAACTCACAGGAATCCCACTCCGACTTAGTTTGAGTGGAAAATGATAGTAAACCGAAGTCGGCCTCTTTTTTCCAAAACAACAAACCACACATCTGCTTTTCTTGGCCTGCGACCTTCTCCCTCTCTCTTCTGCTCTGTCGGTTTCAGACGGGCCTCCTAACCCGAGTGAGATCATCTAAGTTCAGCCAGAGACACGAAAGAAAGACAAACGAACGAGGAGTTGAAAACAAAAAAACGCCAAAGAACGAGAGAGAGAGAGAGTAAACAAACGGAGCAGCCCTGGCCGGCGCCTCCCTCCACTCACCTCCACCCAGACCCTGCTAAATACAAGCCCTTGTCGTCTGGGAGCCCCACAGCTGGGGGGAGAGAGAGAGAAGAGAGGGGGAGAGAGGGGCTTCATCCAGGTATCAGCCCAGCTGTCCGCCCCCATGCATCATGCGTCGCTCCCAGACCCCTCATCCTCCGAGGAAGCTCCGGCACTTTGATGGCCGCCCTTGGCTTTACGAGCTGTGTTTACAAACACTGCGCGCGCCACGGCAGCGCCGGGCCAGCGTGCAACGGACTCGTAAGCCAACCGCCCGGGGGTCTGCCCCAGCTGGGGTCTGGAGGACTACGAGGGGCTTTATAGGGCGGCGAGGGGGGGAGACCTGTCCTGGCCAATGAAAGCAACTGGTGCCTGAAAGTGCTAGCAGGGCTAATTGCTAGTGTTTGCTCTTTAGGGTTCCAGTCAGGGTAGACAAGACGGAACGGAAGCGTGTTTGTCGTCATGTCTTGGGTTTACGATCGTGTGGCTACGTCTAGGGACATGAGACATAATAACAACATAAAAACCAGTGGCATTACTTCCCATCTGCGGGAGGTTTCTAGAACGTCGACTCGGTACAGTAAATATCCCTTAGAGTCTTTGGCGGAGCTTGAGCACGACGGATCGGGGTTCATTAAGGGGAACTATGGGGAACTGAATCTTCCCTTAACACCCAAATTAAATCTATTTAGTTTTATCCTTATTTTCCCTCTCTGTCCAGTCGTCTGTCCTTTAATAACACACACTGAGGCAGCCGCTAGACACAAAAGATCTGAGAACATGAGATGGGTATTTGACATTGTTAGAGATGGCTGCTCTGTGGATGGTTGGCCACACATGCATAAAGGCCAGTCGGACTCATGCATCAAACTCCCGTCTCCCGCCTTTGAAAGCGCGCTCCTTTGTCTTCAAAGCCTGAGAAATGAAGTCTCCTGAGCTGTACGTGGAGTTGGAAACGCTCGTGTAGTGAATGCAGCTAACGTTAACCCTTAACACATGTTCACGTGTGCATACTGTTGGTTAGAATTATATGAAGACAAAAATATATAAGCTAAGGAACACATGTTAGGTTGTGTTGGTTTAACTGAAGGTATATAAAAGAAAATAATAATAAAAACTCCCAAAACTACTTTTGTTTTTTATTTGTTATACCTCATCATGATGCTTTTGCCAGGTTTGTTCTCTTTTCTTATTTATTTGATTTCTTAATATCAAATGAGTTCACATCAATCCACCTGATAAAATCAAATTGAATATACCAACGGTTAGGCTCCAGAAGCCTTCCTGGATTAATTGAATGTGTGAAAGGTGTGTATCCTACACCCCTCTGCCACTGGGACTCTCAGAGACCTTCTCAGTAGGATGGAAACATTTGCGCATGAACTTGAATAGCTTCTCTCATGGCGCACTATGGATCATTATGTCTGATTTAGGCACGCTGTGCTCAACCTTTCATCAGCCCTGCAGGATCACTACGGTAGAATCTAGGAGTAGATAACCGGAGACTTTATCAGTCCTTCAGGGGGGATTCATGATACAGCCCTTTAAGGGGCCTGGAGAGATTTTTATGTTATAAAAAACACAATAACCCCTTGAACTTTTCTGCTCTTAATCCTCAATTCTTTAAGAATTCTCTCTATTCTTACAATAAAGTAATTCATCTTGAATAAACAATGATTCTTTACCCGTAAAGAAGTGAAATTCTGGCTCAGATGCAAATAGAAAGGAGCAGGGAGAATGGGGACAAATTGCGTCTTTGTGGCCGGGTTGGAGTGGAGGCAGGAGCTGATTGCTGCGAACGGCTCCTTGGTGGCTGCACCGTCTGATGCCCCCCATTGAGATCATGAAACAGCTCCTCTTTGGTTCCCCTCACTTGCAATTGGCAAGATCTCTTAACCTTTGACATGTTTGGGCTGGCGCTGTCATTAAACTCAAGCTGCCATTACAAGCACCGAAATCCCGCGCTATACATGTCTAGTCAACTGTGGACTCCCCATTTATCCCCACTCCATGGGACTTTAAAAGCGCCAAAGAAAGTCTTTTACCAATTTTTTCTTTTACTCTTTCAATTCTTTCCCATTCCTCCCTCTTTTTTTGGGGGGGTTTGGAAGTTAGCCCACCGTCAGATCACTGAAGCCTTTTCTGACCTTGGAAAAAAAAACATAGGAGAAGAGAGACAGACGGCGAAGAATAGAAGGACACTCACATGGGGCTCTCCTTTTGTCCAACTCATGCTTCTGGGGAGGAGGAGGAGGAGGAGGAGGAGGAGGAGGAGGAGGAGGAAGAGGAGGAGGAAGAGGAGGAGGGGGAGGAGGGGGAGCAGGAGGAGGAGGAAGAGGAGGAAGAGGAGGAGAAGGAGGAGAAGGGGGAGCAGACAGGCAATAGGTGCTGGGGTGAGCCTGGGGGGACCGTGCGCTGGGGTGGGTAGGGACAGGAGGCAGGGGCAATCGCTTACAACCGCCGCGACCCCCAATAAGCCTTTGTTAGTCACCTGAGAGGCAAAGAGCGAGACAAGGTCTTATAAACGGCCGAATAGCGGCACAGAAAGGACTCCAAACAGCACTGGAAAATAGTTCCTTCCATCACTATTACGAGAAAAGGTTCGAGAGCGAGAGCAAAAAAAAAAAGACATTTCAAAGAAAGCAAGAAAGAAATACTTTTTTTTTGGGTCCCGTTTCCCAGCTCTTTAATTTCTTCGCATACCTTCTTAAGTAGCCCTCCTCGGCCCAGCGCAGAACTGGAGCACAACCCGGGGACCTCAAAGGGCCACACTGGGCCCCGGCCCTTGATTGACATACCTTTTCAATTATTTCACAGTTTGCTTGCTTTTTTAAACGGAGAGGGAACCTGTTGTTGTTTTTCTTTTTTTTTACCCCTGCCTCTTTTTTTTCTCTGCCCCTTCTTTTCAAACTACAAGCTTTTCACGTGTGTGTGTGTGTGTGTGTGTGTGTGTGTGTGTGTGTGTGTGTGTGTGTGTGTGTGTGGGGGGGGGGGGGGGGGGGGGGGGGGGGGGGGTCACCACCACCGCCACCAGGGCCCTAATGACTGTGACCAGCACCTTTGATCTCCCCCGCCCCGCCCTCCCCTCAATGCCCCACCACCGCCCACCCTCAGAGGGCCTGGGACGGAACAGGGGTTGGCCGCCTGTGTGCGTGTCTGCATGGATAAGTGTGGGCCGGGTCGCGGACAATGGGCTGCATCACTCAGTGGTGCTTTTATACACCTTGAGAGATGGCCCTGAGAACCGCCGCTGAGAAACCTTCAGGAGGTGGGACCCGTGTGGCACGGCATTAAGCCCCCCCATGTACAGAGGGCTCGGAACAAGGGGGCCGCCTCGACACAAATGTGACGACGGACGTTTTTCTTAAATGCAGCACTTTCAGAACTGCAGTTCGTTTGTGGGGCACGATGATAAAGAACGATGTGTAGACCTGGAGCAGGGTGATGCTGTCTATATGTTGCCGCTAAGACGTCTCTCGGAGAGATGGACAAACACCGATGTTAGACAGAGAACAATCAATGAGCAGGGAAAATATTAGAACAGAGATATCCAAATCCCTCCCCGTCGTTTAAAATCCAATGAACAAAACACACATTAATTATCAAAAAATGTAATTTCGAAATTGGAAAGAAGTGTGTAAAACATTTCATAGAAATTGTAATGGAGTTATAATAGTCCCTGTCGTGCAAGAGGCTACAATGGTGATGGTAAACAAGTCGGATCATCCTTCGTGCATCATGACAGAATTTGTTAAGAAGATAACTAACAAATCATCTACAAGGGGAAATAACGGGATGACTGGACTTGCTCCTTTGTTCCGTATCGTTTTGATGTAGATCCTCCATTCTGCAGCCCCGAGGAGGAGGAGGAGGAGGAGGAGGAGGAGGAGGAGGAGGAAGAAGAGGAGGAGGAGGAGGAGGAGGAGGAGGAGGAGGAGGAGGAGGAGGAAGGACCACAGGAGCAGCTCTGTCCAGCGTGGAGGCCTGCCCCCGCGCCTCAGACAACCTGTCCGGAGCCCCGGTCCCCCACATCGGGCGGACACATGGTCCTCGTTTAGACTG
>NC_044059.1:27420429-27422929 GCF_902167405.1 Gadus morhua | reverse complement strand
CGCTCCACCACAATAGAAGTCATTTGAAGTCGTAAAAGTGAATGGTACTTTCACAGAGAAGGCTGCTTTTACAATGGGTGTGTGTGACTTTTTTTGTTTGTGTGGATGTGAGAGTGTGTGTGTGTGTGTGTGTGTGTGTGTGTGTGTGTGTGTGTGTGTGTGTGTGTGTGTGTGTGTGTGTGTGTGTGTGTGTGTGTGTGCATGTGTGTGTGAGTGTGTGTGTGTGTGTGTGTGTGTGTGTGTGTGTGTGTGTGTGTGTGTGTTCGTCTGCATTTATGTGCGTGTGTGTGTGTGTAGGTGTGTGTGTGTGTGTGTGTGTGTGTGTGCGTGCTTGTATCTGTGTGCATTCATGTTTTCACGCGGGGTCAGTGCATTTTGCGTTGCTGCTCTCCATGTTTATCTGAGCCGTCATAAAGAATGATTACCAGCTCATCCAAGGCGTGTCACCTTTAGATTGGAATCTATTACCTGTCCCGTTTTTATGATCGTATCACAATCACCATTACAATCACCATTACAATAAAAACCAAAACACCTCCTCTCCCCACCGAGCTCTCTGGGGGCCCTCTGTTCCGACGGGGCCAGGGTCCACCCGGCCAGGCCAGCCCAGGGGTCAGCACTCCGGTGTCTCTCTTGTATCGGTGTCGCCGTGCCGGTCATTAAACATGCATCTCTCCCTGCCCCTCCCCCCTGCCCGTATCAGTATCAAGGCAATGGCTGCTTCAGGAGGTGTTTTAACTCCCTGTTGAAGACTCTCTTTCCTCATACGCCGTTTACAAAGATCGGCCTCAAACAAAACCGAAAGTGTCTCAGAGTAGGAGCTCCAATCTGCCTCCAGGACGGGTCCCGTGGCCCCCGGGGGTGAAAGACGACAGGTGGGTGGGTGTAGGTGTCGCTGTGAGGCCCAGGAGGACCGCGCGTTTGGCACCGGGTCGAGGCCAGGGTGCAGGTACACTCCCTTCTCTCTCTGGGAACCTGCGGCGGCTCGTTCTTTTCCACCAAAGGAAACGAGAGATTGAGGGCTGAAGCGAACGAGGGGCGTTTCGTTTTACTCGCACAGAGCCGCGGCACACACCTCGCTAAGCACTTCTGACAAGACCCTGGAATGGTTCTCGCTGTGCTAGGCATCTCCTGTTGGTGTTTTCCAAGGGCCGTGAAACGACAATTTGCCAATGCCAACCCGACGTCTGCACAGTTCAGGTTGAAGCCGGCGGCGATGTGTTATTGTAGCGCACTGACCCATACTTTAACCAATAAATTACAAATAAGAAATCCCCACTTGGACAAAGGGCGCCCCAATAAAAGCCTGCCGACGATAACTCACGTCCACCTGAATCCATACCAAGAAGAACGGCCAGGCGGCTAATCCCAGCAGGATAACAAATGTCACCCGGACTGTAGATCGATGCCCCCCCCCCCCCCTCCCCCCCCTACAACAACAGCCGGTCCTACCCCCTCCCTCAGAAGCCCGGTGGAAAAACTCTGACTCACATGCTTGTGTGAGAAGGCATTAACAACCAAACATACACAATAATAGCCTCAAAGGACCATCCATTCACTCCGACGTTCGGTTATTTAGTACAGTCAGTCTGTCAGACAGTCAGTCAGTCAGTCAGACAGTGAGTCAGTCGGTCAGACAGTCAGTCAGTCGGGCCGTCCATCACTGAGTCCGTCCATCGATCCCTCCGCGAGCCGGTTACCCGGCCCGTCCGAGGAGGGGTCAGCCCGTGACCAGAGAGCGAGTCGCCCCGGTCTGACCTGGTCAAGCGTCTGAAAGACACCCATTGATGACGAGCCGTTGAAAAGCGGCCCCCTCTTCTCAGGTGTCCCCCCCCTGCCTGCGGGCCCCTGTGTACCGACGCTGCAGGGCAGAGAGAATAACCTTATAACCTCGTACGGGTCGTTCTATGGACTGCACCCCCCCCCCCGCACTAGTGGGAGCCGCTTGGGAGGGCGGCGGGGGGGGGGCGGGTGCGGAGTGATGGGGTGAGCCGAGGCCAGGCTGAGGGATCCACGCTGCACCGGCGACACGCAGAGAGCGGCGGACAGCTGTCGTCCGCGCACGGGGATCGTCTGCAGGACGCCGTTTGAAAGGACCTCATTCACAAAAGCGCTGTTCTAACCGCTGTGACCACAGGAAGCGCGTCTACAATAGGTGTCTCGCATTCACCTTTCACCATTCACGCGCACACACAGACACACGTGCACACATTCATCGACGGCGGTATCAACCGTGCACGGGCAATGCTGAACTCGTTGGAGGGCAGATACCGGGGGGGTTGGGTGTCTCGGTTGTGTCATGGGAACACCTTGACAACCAGCGAGGGTGGAGCTGATGACCGGACCAAACACCGTGCGGTTACTACTCGCTTTCCTATCAATTATCTACCGCTCAACGTTCGAAATGATATCACAAAAATCAGGGTCCAACACACATCTGGGATTCTAGCTCACACGCTGAATGCGAGCGAGCTCAAGCGCATGCGATTAAGAACACACC